>NC_057813.1:414300208-414307169 GCF_018294505.1 Triticum aestivum | reverse complement strand
GCCGAGCGTTCCGGCGAGGGGCGGCGGGCGGCGAGGCCGCCGGCGAGGCACGCCGGAGCGGCGGAGGCGCGGGGCGCCGGGAGGAGGCGGCAACGAGCGGGCCCGGCGAGGCCCGGTTCGGCCCGGATCTGGGCCCCGGGTGGCCGGCGACGAAGTGGGCGCAGGGAGGTGAGGTGGCGGCTCCGGATTGGTTGGGAGGCGGCGGAGATGACGTGGCAGCCTCTGATTGGCCGGGGTGAGGTGGAGGCTGGACATGTCCGGCGCGGGATGGACATGTCCGGCGGCGCGAGGAAGAGGGAGGCTAGGGTTTCATCCTCAAATTTGGAAGGGGGAGGCACTTTTATAGGTAGAGGGAGCTAGGAGAGTCCAAATGAGGTGCGGTTTTCGCCCACACGATCGTGATCGAACAACCGAGAGCATGGAAGGGAGTTAGATGGGTTTTGGGACACTTTGGAGGGGGTGTTGGGCTGCAACTCAAAGAGGGCTTTAACGGTTACCCGGTTAACCGTTGGAGTATCAAACGACCTCCAAATGGCACGAAACTTGACAGGCGGTCTACCGGTGGTATACCAAGGCCGCTTGGCAAACCTTGGGCCATTCCGAGAACATTTAACACTCGCACAAGAGAAGGGGCAAAAAGGGGGCGCCGGATGACATAGGAGTGCCGGATTGCAAAACGGACAACGGGGAAAAAGCTCGGATGCATGAGATGAACACGTATGCGAATGCAATGCACATGATGACATGATATGAAATGCATATGATGACATGGCAAAGTGCAACACGCAAGCAAATGACATGGCAACGACGACGAATAACTGGAAGACACCTGGCGCATCGAATCCGGGGCGTTACAACACTCCTCCACTAACAAGAGATCTCATCCCGAGATCTTAGGACCGAGACGGAAGAGAGAAAGGGATGAGGTGAAACAAGAACTCAAGAGAAGAAGCAAAGAGTCGAGGGCACTCGAGAATAAGAGAGAAACGACGAGAATGACGAGAATCGAAAGCTCACGGAATAAGATAGACTATGAAACCACTCGTTCTAACCGGAGTGGTTAGAATGAGAAAAGAAACAGATAAGACTGAAAGAATTTAGGTAGCACTCCGGCTCAAGATGGACGATATAGAACACGAGCTTGAGAGGATGAAATGATACTTGGTGAAGACATGACACAAAACCTCCGGAAAGAATTGAAATAGTTGAAAGAAAAGAACGGAGAAGAAGATGACATCTTCTACCACGAATGAAATTGAAAGCATCTTAGAAGAAAAGATTGAACGGAGTTGTTGAGAAAATCAACAACGAAAAGAATAAGCTTGTCGTGGACTTATGGATAACATCTCAAAATTATGAGGTGATAACCAACCACAAACGGAAAAGATTAAATAGCTGAGAAGAATGAAGAAATGCAAAACTCCACTCCAAAAGAATACGGAGAATTAATTGCACTTCGAGACGCGAGAAGAAAAGATACTTGAACTCCACCAACAAAATCTTGATGAGCTCTTGAAGAATGAATTAAATTTTGACGAGCCACCGTGAAGAACTCCGATAACAAAAGGATGATGAGATAGAAATGAAGGATGAAAGAATAAGATTAAAGCATGCGATGATTTAGATGGAGGTTCCGACGAAATGGTCGAGGAAATTGGACTCCGGAAAAGGAAAGATGAAGACACTTGGAACTAGAATTTATTCCTCAAGAACAAACTCCGAAAGAAGGGATTACTCACTTGGATGAAATAAGAATAAGATTTATTGTATGCTTATCCTTCATCAAGTTAAATTGATGACAAGCAATGGATTTTGCATACTACTTATTCTTCTTGAAAAAGAATTGAGAAGTGACATATCGCAAACTTGAGAAGGTCTTCATGAACCACCGGTAGGATTGAAAGAACGAATGGATTAAAAGATACTCAAGGAAAAAAGAATCTTGAACGAACCACCGTTAGAATTCAAAAATGACTGATGAAAGAGATTGAATCACCGGGAAGAATTAGGAGAACAAATATGCTAGAGGGGATTTACATGCAAAAGAACAAAGAGATCACGAACTGATTAAAGACCACTTGAATGAAGCACCGGGATAAATAGAGAACGATAACTGGAATGATGGCCTCCGGTGAAAAGAAATGGAAAAACAACTCCTGACATACTCCGGATGGGTGAAAATAATTTGCACGACTGGAAAACAATTTGAGAGGATAACATCAAGCTAGCACCACGAATCTCCGGGAGAACGGACAAGATTTAGAGGAAAAACTCTTCTTCGATCTTCAAAGCTGAGAATGACGACAAGAAACACCACCGAAATTACTGAGATACTCCGGGAGAATGAAAAGCGAAGAGGTTGAGGCAACCATGAAAATGATTTGACAGAGATCTTGGAAAAGCATCTAACTGATGAAATTCATTCTTACGTCACACTTGAAAAGAATTGAGAATAACTCCAGGGGAATTGGAAGAGTCAGGTAAGATCCTGGGAAAAGACCTGTGGGTTAGGGCCCACTGAAAAGATAACACCGTTGGAAAGGGGTGTAGAACAGATAGATGATACACCGGAACAATTGAAATATTAGAATGATGTGACAACCTCGAATCAATTCGAACACAGACGAATCTCTTGAGATGTCATGAGCACTCCGGAAGGATAAACTGGCGAGAGGCGAACGAGCAAGGAAAACACTTGATCCGAGGAAAAGAATGTGATCAACACCGAAAACTAGAATTGGATCCACCGGAAACGAAAAAAACAAGACGAACAATGACAAACTAGGCGAGAATTCACCGGTTGAACTAACTGAGGGAAGACTGAAGAGGCTCCGCACGAATGAAATTGACGCTCGAAAGAGGCTCAGACTCTAGGAAGAAAAGGGTGGGAGGGCGGGAAAACAAAGGCAACTTGGAAGGGGGAACCGACGAATATCTTGAAGAGAAAACACCGGTTGGAATCACTGAGGAAAGAAAGCAAAGACTTCGCACGAGTAGGACGGATACTCGATTACGGACTCCGGTTCCGAGAAGAAGAAGGGTGGGAGGGTGGGAAAAGAAAACAACTGAGGACTGAACTCAAAGATGAAGAAGCTCGAGTCAACTTGACGAGAAATGCACCAGATAAAAGAGCTGGGGAACAACGATCGGAAAACTAATTGCGTGAACCTAAAGAAAAATTTGAAGGGGAAGAGGAGTAATACAAAACACCTACGTCAAGATTCCTCACCAGAGCGACGAAGGGCTGAGGAGTAAAAAGAATTCCTACTCTCCGATATAACTAGACTCCGAAAACAGTTTTTTCTAGACTCAACAACAGCCAAACTACACGATCAATCAAGGGGGGATCCTCAGGTCGGTCGAGGCTCTGATACCAACTTGTCACGCCCAATATGCGACCCTATCCAAAAGGAACTCGAAGGTCCCACCAAGGATAGACCCGCATATTGAAACGCTTTTGCAAGGTGGATATCATTACATCAACATTACATAATAGATGGGGATACATAAAAGAGGCATACCCTGCCACACGAATACAACATCACAATACATCAGAGCACCATCCGACTACGGAATAAACACACACAGGAACTCAAATGACATCCACCCTGCTAGCCCAGGCTGCCGACCTGGAACCTATCCCCTGATCGAAGAAGAAGCATAAGAAGACTCCAAACAAGCAAACATCGCTCTCGCGTCATGATCATCGGATAAAACTGTACCTGCAAATGTTGTTGTAGTAATCTGTGAGCCATGAGGACTCAGCAATCCCATTACCATGGGTATCAAGACTAGCAAAGCTTAATGGGAAAGAAAGGGGGTAAAGTGGTGAGGTTGCAGCAGCGACTAAGCATATATGGTGGCTAACGTACACAAATGAGAGCGAGAAGAGGAGCAAAAGGAACGGTCGTCAACGAGCAATGATCAAGAGGTGATCCTGAACTCCTACTTACGTCAAACATAACCCAAAGACCGTGTTCACTTCCCGGACTCCGCCGAGAAGAGACCATCACGGCTACACACGCGGTTGATGCATTTTAATTCGGATCTAGTGTCAAGTTATCTACAACCGGACATTAACAAATTCCCATCTGCCACATAACCGCGGGCACGGCTCTCGAAAGTTTAAACCCTGCAGGGGTGTCCCAACTTAGCCCATGATAAGCTCTCGCGATCAATGAAGGATATTCCTTCTCCCAGGAAGACCCGATCAGTCTCGGAATCCCGGTTTACAAGACATTTCGATAATGGTAAAACAAGACCAGCAAAGCCGCCCGATGCGCCGACAATCCCGATAGGTGCATATCTCGTTCTCAGGGCACACCGGATGAGCAAGACGTCGGGTTGGCATAGACCCTGGTTGCCCAGGGGCACCGGACATCGCTCGGTTTGGACCAACACTTAGACAAGCATTGGCCCCGGGGGGGGGGGGGCTAAAATAAAGATGACCCTTGGGTTAATTACTCCCAAGGGAAAGGTAGGTGGTGGTGAGGCAAATGGTAAAACCAATGTTGGGCCTTGCTGGAGGAGTTTTATTCAAAGCGAACTGTCAAGGGGGTCCCATAAATCACCCGACCGCGTAAGGAACGCAAAATCCGGGAACATAACACCGGTATGACGGAAACTAGGGCGGCAAGAGTGGAACAAAACACCAGGCATAAGGCCGAGCCTTCCACCCTTTACTAAATATATAGATGCATTAATAATATAAGAGATATTGTGTTATCCCAACATAAACCCTGTCCACCATGGAGCAATCTTCAACTTCACCTGCAACTAGCAACGCTATAAGAGGGGCTGAGCAAAGCGGTAACATAGCCAAGCAACGGTTTGCTAGGAATGGTGTCAAAGGTTAGAGGTTCATGGCAATTTGGGAGGCTTGAAGAGCAAATGATAGGTAGCGCAACATAGCGATAGAACGAAGCAACTAGCATAGCAATGATAGTAGTGAGATCCAGGGTAGCGGTCATCTTGCCTGAAATCCCGCAAGGAAGAATAACGAGTCCATGAAGAAGATGAAGCCACGAAGACGAACCACACGTAGACGAACGAATCCTCACGACCGCAACGAAACGGGAACTATCGAGAAGAAGCACACAACATAGTAAACACACCACACATGAACAAGACATGATGCACAACAAGTATGATGCATGACAAAGCTACATGAAGCTACTCATGGCAAGAGATGATGCAAACAAGAACAACACATCAAGGCAAGTTTAAATGAGGCCGGAAACAACATATAACAATTCCGGTAAGTCCTCATATGCATATTTCGAAATTGGTCCAGAACTGAATAAACCTTATGTTCAAGTTGTTAAACAGCAAGTTAAGATGCACCACGATGAACTACACGAAATTCTAGTCAAGTTACATATAAAGTTCATTTAGTTCGGAGCTACTGTCTAGAAGATATGAGCAAAACAAGTTAAACATGGCATTGATGCAAAATGCACCCAAACATCAAGCAAACACACCAAAACAAGGATGCAACATGATAATATGAAGCTACATGCAAAAACAAGCAAGTTTCATATAGAGCACACTCAAAACGGAGCAACGGTGCAACACATACGAACTATACAAGTCATAACAATAATCTGTCCAAAACAGCAACTAGGCATATTGCAAGCATCAAAACAACAAGCTACAGCACCTCAACAAGAAAACAAAAGGCATGGACATGATGTACAGGTAAATCATAACAAAACATGAACACTGAGCTATCTCCAGAAATCACTAGATCATGCTCAAAATGACATGGGAAGATTGCAAATATTAACAATTTCAGACTTATCAGGAAATAACATCAGGTTGCAATGTTTAGAGCTATCAAACAACATGTTACAGGAACTTATCATGGCAAACAAAGGCATGGAATGAATCTACTAATTGCATAGATCAAAAGTCTCTTACTGACCATGAGCCAAAAAGGATCAGAAGATATGATGGCACCCATGTAAACATGGCACGTTATATTACAGATTCATACATGGCAGAAACAACGATAAGTGAGCATGTTAGTGAGCTTGAACCACTCACCACAGAGTATTACATGGCATGGCAAGGCAACCAACGGTAAGAAGACATGTTTATGAAGCTAAGCATGGCAAGAACAAGTTCATAGGGAGCATGGATCACTAGAAAAGCACATGGCCAAAATTGAACTTAATGTTATCAGGTTGACAGCAACATTATTTAGAAATTTTGGAGCAAGATTACAACATGCTAAAGTAGGCTATAAATGCAACCAGGGGCATGAATGGATAGAGCATGACATGTATAACAATTCATCCTTAGTGAACATCTCCAGATTATGCACGAAATGACTTGTAGCAGCAGGTTAACATGGCATCACAAAATAACAGAATCTGTCTAGCAAAATAGCAACAACAAGTACCCTCCTTAACAAGCTTGATGCATTCAGCACACAACTCACAAAAATACATGGGTAGCACCTATGGAAAGATGGCATGGCATAGATCAAAACACATGTAGACATCAACCTCATAGGATGCACACATCAAACATGGCAAAAAAGACAAATGAGCAAGTTATAACAGTTTCAGTAGATTAACAGCAACATGCACTCTTCCAACAGCATTTAGGGTATCAAGATGAACTCAAATGAACATGATGCAATGGAATGAAATGAAGTACTCGTCGAGGCGAACAATTTGACATATTACACGCACAAAACGGAGCTACGGATGCAGAGATACGATGCGATGAACATGGTATAATAATGTATGGATTCGGGGAGGGAAGAAGTCAACGGGCGAGGTGGTGACGGATCTCGCTGGAGAAGCAGCGGGAGAGGTCGCCGGAGTTGAAGGAGGCGGTCGAAGCTTCACCGAAGGAGGGCCGGCGAGGGTCGGGGCGCCGGATCCGGTCTGGCCCGACCGGATCCGCGGCGAGGCAGCGGACGGGGCGGCGGGGGGAGGCCGGGCGGCGAGGC
>NC_057813.1:414292244-414299240 GCF_018294505.1 Triticum aestivum | reverse complement strand
GCCGAGCGTTCCGGCGAGGGGCGGCGGGCGGCGAGGCCGCCGGCGAGGCACGCCGGAGCGGCGGAGGCGCGGGGCGCCGGGAGGAGGCGGCAACGAGCGGGCCCGGCGAGGCCCGGTTCGGCCCGGATCTGGGCCCCGGGTGGCCGGCGACGAAGTGGGCGCAGGGAGGTGAGGTGGCGGCTCCGGATTGGTTGGGAGGCGGCGGAGATGACGTGGCAGCCTCTGATTGGCCGGGGTGAGGTGGAGGCTGGACATGTCCGGCGCGGGATGGACATGTCCGGCGGCGCGAGGAAGAGGGAGGCTAGGGTTTCATCCTCAAATTTGGAAGGGGGAGGCACTTTTATAGGTAGAGGGAGCTAGGAGAGTCCAAATGAGGTGCGGTTTTCGCCCACACGATCGTGATCGAACGAACGAGAGCATGGAAGGGAGTTAGATGGGTTTTGGGACACTTTGGAGGGGGTGTTGGGCTGCAACTCAAAGAGGGCTTTAACGGTTACCCGGTTAACCGTTGGAGTATCAAACGACCTCCAAATGGCACGAAACTTGACAGGCGGTCTACCGGTGGTATACCAAGGCCGCTTGGCAAACCTCGGGCCATTCCGAGAACATTTAACACTCGCACAAGAGAAGGGGCAAAAAGGGGGCGCCGGATGACATAGGAGTGCCGGATTGCAAAACGGACAACGGGGAAAAAGCTCGGATGCATGAGATGAACACGTATGCGAATGCAATGCACATGATGACATGATATGAAATGCATATGATGACATGGCAAAGTGCAACACGCAAGCAAATGACATGGCAACGACGACGAATAACTGGAAGACACCTGGCGCATCGAATCCGGGGCGTTACAACACTCCTCCACTAACAAGAGATCTCATCCCGAGATCTTAGGACCGAGACGGAAGAGAGAAAGGGATGAGGTGAAACAAGAACTCAAGAGAAGAAGCAAAGAGTCGAGGGCACTCGAGAATAAGAGAGAAACGACAAGAATGACGAGAATCGAAAGCTCACGGAATAAGATAGACTATGAAACCACTCGTTCTAACCGGAGTGGTTAGAATGAGAAAAGAAACGGATAAGACTGAAAGAATTTAGGTAGCACTCCGGCTCAAGATGGACGATATAGAACACGAGCTTGAGAGGATGAAATGATACTTGGTGAAGACATGACACAAAACCTCCGGAAAGAATTGAAATAGTTGAAAGAAAAGAACGGAGAAGAAGATGACATCTTCTACCACGAATGAAATTGAAAGCATCTTAGAAGAAAAGATTGAACGGAGTTGTTGAGAAAATCAACAACGAAAAGAATAAGCTTGTCGTGGACTTATGGATAACATCTCAAAATTATGAGGTGATAACCAACCACAAACGGAAAAGATTAAATAGCTGAGAAGAATGAAGAAATGCAAAACTCCACTCCAAAAGAATATGGAGAATTAATTGCACTTCGAGACGCGAGAAGAAAAGATACTTGAACTCCACCAACAAAATCTTGATGAGCTCTTGAAGAATGAATTAAATTTTGATGAGCCACCGTGAAGAACTCCGATAACAAAAGGATGATGAGATAGAAATGAAGGATGAAAGAATAAGATTAAAGCATGCGATGATTTAGATGGAGGTTCCGACGAAATGGTCGAGGAAATTGGACTCCGGAAAAGGAAAGATGAAGACACTTGGAACTAGAATTTATTCCTCAAGAACAAACTCCGAAAGAAGGGATTACTCACTTGGATGAAATAAGAATAAGATTTATTGTATGCTTATCCTTCATCAAGTTAAATTGATGACAAGCAATGGATTTTGCATACTACTTATTCTTCTTGAAAAAGAATTGAGAAGTGACATATCGCAAACTTGAGAAGGTCTTCATGAACCACCGGTAGGATTGAAAGAACGAATGGATTAAAAGATACTCAAGGAAAAAAGAATCTTGAACGAACCACCGTTAGAATTCAAAAATGACTGATGAAAGAGATTGAATCACCGGGAAGAATTAGGAGAACAAATATGCTAGAGGGGATTTACATGCAAAAGAACAAAGAGATCACGAACTGATTAAAGACCACTTGAATGAAGCACCGGGATAAATAGAGAACGATAACTGGAATGATGGCCTCCGGTGAAAAGAAATGGAAAAACAACTCCTGACATACTCCGGATGGGTGAAAATAATTTGCACGACTGGAAAACAATTTGAGAGGATAACATCAAGCTAGCACCACGAATCTCCAGGAGAACGGACAAGATTTAGAGGAAAAACTCTTCTTCGATCTTCAAAGCTGAGAATGACGACAAGAAACACCACCGAAATTACTGAGATACTCCGGGAGAATGAAAAGCGAAGAGGTTGAGGCAACCATGAAAATGATTTGATAGAGATCTTGGAAAAGCATCTGACTGATGAAATTCATTCTTACGTCACACTTGAAAAGAATTGAAAATAACTCCAGGGGAATTGGAAGAGTCAGGTAAGATCCTGGGAAAAGACCTGTGGGTTAGGGCCCACTGAAAAGATAACACCGTTGGAAAGGGGTGTAGAACAGATAGATGATACACCGGAACAATTGAAATATTAGAATGATGTGACAACCTCGAATCAATTCGAACACAGACAAATCTCTTGAGATGTCATGAGCACTCCGGAAGGATAAACTGGCGAGAGGCGAACGAGCAAGGAAAACACTTGATCCGAGGAAAAGAATGTGATCAACACCGAAAACTAGAATTGGATCCACCGGAAACGAAAAAAACAAGACGAACAATGACAAACTAGGCGAGAATTCACCGGTTGAACTAACTGAGGGAAGACTGAAGAGGCTCCGCACGAATGAAATTGACGCTCGAAAGAGGCTCAGACTCTAGGAAGAAAAGGGTGGGAGGGCGGGAAAACAAAGGCAACTTGGAAGGGGGAACCGACGAATATCTTGAAGAGAAAACACCGGTTGGAATCACTGAGGAAAGAAAGCAAAGACTTCGCACGAGTAGGACGGATACTCGATTACGGACTCCGGTTCCGAGAAGAAGAAGGGTGGGAGGGTGGGAAAAGAAAACAACTGAGGACTGAACTCAAAGATGAAGAAGCTCGAGTCAACTTGACGAGAAATGCACCAGATAAAAGAGCTGGGGAACAACGATCGGAAAACTAACTACGTGAACCTAAAGAAAAATTTGAAGGGGAAGAGGAGTAATACAAAACACCTACGTCAAGATTCCTCACCAGAGCGACGAAGGGCTGAGGAGTAAAAAGAATTCCTACTCTCCGATATAACTAGACTCCGAAAACAGTTTTTTCTAGACTCAACAACGGCCAAACTACACGATCAATCAAGGGGGGATCCTCAGGTCGGCCGAGGCTCTGATACCAACTTGTCACGCCCAATATGCGACCCTATCCAAAAGGAACTCGAGGGTCCCACCAAGGATAGACCCGCATATTGAAACGCTTTTGCAAGGTGGATATCATTACATCAACATTACATAATAGATGGGGATACATAAAAGAGGCATACCCTGCCACACGAATACAACATCACAATACATCAGAGCACCATCCGACTACGGAATAAACACACACAGGAACTCAAATGACATCCACCCTGCTAGCCCAGGCTGCCGACCTGGAACCTATCCCCTGATCGAAGAAGAAGCAGAAGAAGACTCCAAACAAGCAAACATCGCTCTCACGTCATGATCATCGGATAAACCTGTACCTGCAAATGTTGTTGTAGTAATCTGTGAGCCACGAGGACTCAGCAATCCCATTACCATGGGTATCAAGACTAGCAAAGCTTAATGGGAAAGAAGGGGGTAAAGTGGTGAGGTTGCAGCAGCGACTAAGCATATATGGTGGCTAACGTACGCAAATGAGAGCGAGAAGAGGAGCAAAAGGAACGGTTGTCAACTAGCAATGATCAAGAGGTGATCCTGAACTCCTACTTACGTCAAACATAACCCAAAGACCGTGTTCACTTCCCGGACTCCGCCGAGAAGAGACCATCACGGCTACACACGCGGTTGATGCATTTTAATTCGGATCTGGTGTCAAGTTATCTAAAACCGGACATTAACAAATTCCCATCTGCCACATAACCGCGGGCATGGCTCTCGAAAGTTTAAACCCTGCAGGGGTGTCCCAACTTAGCCCATGATAAGCTCTCGCGATCAATGAAGGATATTCCTTCTCCTAGGAAGACCCGATCAGTCTCGGAATCCCAGTTTACAAGACATTTCGATAATGGTAAAACAAGACCAGCAAAGCCGCTCGATGCACCGACAATCCCGATAGGAGCTGCGCATATCTCGTTCTCAGGGCACACTGGATGAGCAAGACGTCGGGTTGGCATAGACCCTGGTTGCCCAGGGGCGCCGGACATCGCTCGGTTTGGACCAACACTTAGACAAGCATTGGCCCGGGGGGGGGGGGCTAAAATAAAGATGACCCTTGGGTTAATTACTCCAAAGGGAAAGGTAGGTGATGGTGAGGCAAATGGTAAAACCAATGTTGGGCCTTGCTGGAGGAGTTTTATTCAAAGCGAACTGTCAAGGGGGTCCCATAAATCACCCGACCGCGTAAGGAACGCAAAATCCGGGAACATAACACCGGTATGACGGAAACTAGGGCGGCAAGAGTGGAACAAAACACCAGGCATAAGGCCGAGCCTTCCACCCTTTACTAAATATATAGATGCATTAATAATATAAGAGATATTGTGATATCCCAACATAAACCCTGTCCACCATGGAGCAATCTTCAACTTCACCTGCAACTAGCAACGCTATAAGAGGGGCTGAGCAAAGCGGTAACATAGCCAAGCAACGGTTTGCTAGGAATGATGTCAAAGGTTAGAGGTTCATGGCAATTTGGGAGGCTTGAAGAGCAAATGATAGGTAGCGCAACATAGCGATATAACGAAGCAACTAGCATAGCAATGATAGTAGTGAGATCCAGGGTAGCAGTCATCTTGCCTGAAAACACGCAAGGAAGAATAATGAGTCCATGAAGAAGATGAAGCCACGAAGACGAACGACACGTAGACGAACGAATCCTCACGATCGCAACAAAACGGGAACTATCGAGAAGAAGCACACAACATAGTAAACACACCACACATGAACAAGACATGATGCACAACAAGTATGATGCATGACAAAGCTACATGAAGCTACTCATGGCAAGAGATGATGCAAACAAGAACAACACATCAAGGCAAGTTTAAATGAGGCCGGAAACAACATATAACAATTCCGGTAAGTCCTCATATGCATATTTCGAAATTGGTCCAGAACTGAATAAACCTTATGTTCAAGTTGTTAAACAGCAAGTTAAGATGCACCACGATGAACTACACGAAATTCTAGTCAAGTTACATATAAAGTTCATTTAGTTCGGAGCTACTGTCTAGAAGATATGAGCAAAACAAGTTAAACATGGCATTGATGCAAAATGCACCCAAACATCAAGCAAACACACCAAAACAAGGATGCAACATGATAATATGAAGCTACATGCAAAAACAAGCAAGTTTCATATAGAGCACACTCAAAACGGAGCAACGGTGCAACACATACGAACTATACAAGTCATAACAACAATCTGTCCAAAACAGCAACTAGGCATATTGCAAGCATCAAAACAACAAGCTACAGCACCTCAACAAGAAAACAAAAGGCATGGACATGATGTACAGGTAAATCATAACAAAACATGAACACTGAGCTATCTCCAGAAATCACTAGATCATGCTCAAAAGGACATGGGAAGATTGCAAATATTAACAGTTTCAGACTTATCAGGAAATAACATCAGGTTGCAATGTTTAGAGCTATCAAACAACATGTTAGAGGAACTTATCATGGCAAACAAAGGCATGGCATGAATCTACTAATTGCATAGATCAAAAGTCTCTTACTGACCATGAGCCAAAAAGGATCAGAAGATATGATGGCACCCATGTAAACATGGCAAGTTATATTACAGATTCATACATGGCAGAAACAACGATAAGTGAGCATGTTGGTGAGCTTGAACCACTCACCACAGAGTATTACATGGCATGGCAAGGCAACCAACAGTAAGAAGACATGTTTATGAAGCTAAGCATGGCAATAACAAGTTCATAGGGAGCATGGATCACTAGAAAAGCACATGGCCAAAACTGAACTTAATGTTACCAGGTTGACAACAACATTATTTAGAAACTTTGGAGCAAGATTACAACATGCTACAGTAGGCTATAAAGGCAACCAGGGGCATGAATGGATAGAGCATGACATGTATAACAATTCATCCTTAGTGAATATCTCCAGATTATGCACGAAATGACTTGTAGCAGCAGGTTAACATGGCATCACAAAATAACAGAATCTGTCTAGCAAAACAGCAACATCAAGTACCCTCCTTAACAAGCTTGATGCACTCAGCACACAACTCACAAAAATACATGGGTAGCACCTCTTGAAAGATGGCATGGCATAGATCAAAACACATGTAGACATCAACCTCATAGGAAGCACACATCAAACATGGCAAAAAAGACAAATGAGCAAGTTATAACAGTTTCAGCAGATTAACAGCAACATGCACTTTTCCAACAGCATTTCGGGCATCAAGATGAACTCAAATGAACATGATGCAATGGAATGAAATGAAGTACTCGTCGAGACGAACAATTTGCCATATTACACGCACAAAACGGAGCTATGGACGCAGAGATACGATGCGATGAATATGGTATGATAATGTATGGATTCAGGGACTTAGAGGAAATTAGCACCTCGGGGAAGAAGTCAACGGGCGAGGTGGTGACGGATCTCGCTGGAGAAGCAGCGGGAGAGGTCGCCGGAGTTGAAGGAGGCGGCCGGAGCTTCACCGAAAGAGGGCCGGCGAGGGTCGGGGCACCGGATCCGGTCCGGCCCGACCGGATCCGCGGCGAGGCAGCGGACGGGGAGGCGGGGCGAGGCCGGGCGGCGAGGCCGGGGTCGGCC
>NC_057813.1:414281479-414291538 GCF_018294505.1 Triticum aestivum | reverse complement strand
GACGAGCGGGCCCGGCGAGGCTCGGTTCGGCCCGGGGCGGGCCGGATCTGGGCCCCGGGTGGCCGACGACGAAGTGGGCGCAGGGAGGTGAGGTGGCGGCTCCGGATTGGATGGGGAGGCGGCAGAGATGATGTGGCAGCCTCTGATTGGCCGGGGTGAGGTGGAGGCTGGACATGTCCGGCGCGGGATGGACATGTCCGGCGGCGCGAGGAAGAGGGAGGCTAGGGTTTCATCCTCGAATTTGGAAGGGGGAGGCACTTTTATAGGTAGAGGGAGCTAGGAGAGTCCAAATGAGGTGCGGTTTTCGCCCACACGATCGTGATGGAACGACCGAGATCATGGAAGGGAGTTAGATGGGTTTTGGGCCACTTTGGAGGGGGTGTTGGGCTGCAACTCAAAGAGGGCTTTAACGGTTACCCGGTTAACCGTTGGAGTATCAAACGACCTCCAAATGGCACGAAACTTGATAGGCGGTCTACCGGTGGTATACCAAGGCCGCTTGGCAAACCTCGGGCCATTCCGAGAACGTTTAACACTCGCACAAGAGAAGGGGCAAAAAGGGGGCGCCGGATGACATAGGAGTGCCGGATTGCAAAACGGACAACGGGGAAAAAGCTCGGATGCATGAGATGAACACGTATGCAAATGCGATGCACATGATGACATGATATGAAATGCATATGATGACATGGCAAAGTGCAACACGCAAGCAAATGACATGGCAACGACGACGAATAACTGGAAGACACCTGGCGCACCGAATCCGGGGCGTTACAACACTCCTCCACTAACAAGAGATCTCATCCCGAGATCTTAGGACCGAGACGGAAGAGAGAAAGGGATGAGGTGAAACAAGAACTCAAGAGAAGAAGCAAAGAATCGAGAGCACTCGAGAAGAAGAGAGGAACGACGAGAATGACGAGAATCGAAAGCTCACGGAATAAGATAGACTATGAAACCACTCGTTCTAACCGGAGTGGTTAGAATGAGAAAAGAAACGGATAAGACTGAAAGAATTTAGGTAGCACTCCGGCTCAAGATGGACGATATAGAACACGAGCTTGAGAGGATGAAATGATACTTGGTGAAGACATGACACAAAACCTCCGGAAAGAACTGAAAGAGTTGAAAGAAAAGAACGGAGAAGAAGATGACATCTTCTACCACGAATGAAATTGAAAGCATCTTAGAAGAAAAGATTGAACGGAGTTGTTGAGAAAATCAACAACGAAAAGAATAAGCTTGTCGTGGACTTATGGATAACATCTCAAAATTATGAGGTGATAACCAACCACAAACGGAAAAGATTAAATAGCTGAGAAGAACGAAGAAATGCAAAACTCCACTCCAAAAGAATACGGAGAATTAATTGCACTTCGAGACGCGAGAAGAAAAGATACTTGAACTCCACCAACAAAATCTTGATGATCTCTTGAAGAATGAATTAAATTTTGACGAGCCACCGTGAAGAACTCCGGTAACAAAAGGATGATGAGATAGAAATGAAGGATGAAAGAATAAGATTAAAGCATGCGATGATTTAGATGGAGGTTCCGACGAAATGGTCGAGGAAATTGGACTCCGGAAAAGGAAAGATGAACACACTTGGAACGGCGAGCGTTCCGGCGAGGGGCCGAGCGTTCCGGCGAGGGGCGGCGGGCGACGAGTCCGCCGGCGAGGCACGCCGGAGCGGCGGAGGCGCGGGGCGCCGGGAGGAGGCGGCGACGAGCGGGCCCGGCGAGGCCCGGTTCGGCCTGGGGCGGGCCGGATCTGGGCCCCGGGTGGCCTGCGACGAAGTGGGCGCAGGGAGGTGAGGTGATGGCTCCAGATTGGTTGGGAGGCGGCGGAGATGACGTGGCAGCCTCTGATTGGCCGGGGTGAGGTGGAGGCTGGACATGTCCGGCGCGGGATGGACATGTCCGGCGGCGCGAGGAAGAGGGAGGCTAGGGTTTCATCCTCGAATTTGGAAGGGGGAGGCACTTTTATAGGTAGAGGGAGCTAGGAGAGTCCAAATGAGGTGCGGTTTTTGCCCACACGATCGTGATCGAACGACTGAGAGCATGGAAGGGAGTTAGATGGGTTTTGGGCCACTTTGGAGGGGGTGTTGGGCTGCAACTCAAAGAGGGCTTTAACGGTTACCCGGTTAACCGTTGGAGTATCAAACGACCTCCAAATGGCACGAAACTTGACAGGCGGTCTACCGGTGGTATACCAAGGCCGCTTGGCAAACCTCGGGCCATTCCGAGAATGTTTAACACTCGCACAAGAGAAGGGGCAAAAAGGGGGCGCCGGATGACATAGGAGTGCCGGATTGCAAAACGGACAACGGGGAAAAAGCCCGGATGCATGAGATGAACACGTATGCAAATGCGATGCACATGATGACATGATATGAAATGCATATGATGACATGGCAAAGTGCAACACACAAGCAAATGACATGGCAACGACGACGAATAACTGGAAGACACCTGGCGCATCGAATTCGGGGCGTTACAGGTTGCTAATTTTTTTGTCACTATGGGTTCGCAGGCTGCACTGCTGACCTCTGCCGCACTGACTGCGGAGGTCGGTGCTTTGAAGCAGGACCTCGAGCGGTCCGAGCAAGAGCTCGGCCGTGCCAAAAAGCAGCTCGAGGACAAAGAAGGTGAGTAACACCACTTTGAATAGTTACCTTACAGAAAAGGATTTAGGTTGCAACAAAAAATAACAAGGACAATGTGGGTACTACAGGGGCCACGAATGAGGTGGCAACCCTGAAGGAGGCCATGTCTGCGGCCGAACGCAATGCGGCCGTGGAACGGGCAGAGCGAGAGAAACAAGAGGCGCGGGTGGCGGAGGTGCGGCAAGAGCTCCAGGCTCTCATGAAAAAGCATGAGAGTTTGGAGCGTGACTCAAAGACTCGAGAGTCCGAGCTTGCCTCGGCTCTTGAAAGTGCCAAAGCCGCCAAGGCCAAGGCCCATAAAGCCCTTTAGGAAGTTGAGGATGTGAAGAAAATAGCGGCGGGTAAGGCATTTTTCATGCAAAGCAAGCATGTTAATGTAAACTACCTGACACTTACCCGAATTCGGAGCTCTCCAGGGGCGTTTGCAGATCTGCCTTGCAGTGTGTTCGATGCCTCCGCATTCTACCGAGCCAAGGAGGGGAGCTCAACGGAGAAGGTCTTCTGGTCTCAGTACGCTGAGGCCGGCCATCCGGTGCCCCCTAGCGACCAGCTGAAGCAGCTGGTCGAGCTCCACAAGGTAGCCGAGCAGGCCATGAAGGGCCTCATAGTCCGGCTGTGGCCTGGAAAGGCCATGCCTGGGAGCTACTTCGGCCTTGTGCGGCGGCTGGTGGATGTGTGCCCCTGGGTGGAGGTCATCAAGCGCTCCGCCTGTATTGAAGGTGCTCGCCGAGCCCTTGCCCGCGCAACGGTGCACTGGGGCAAGCTGGATGCGGAGAGGCTTATCACTGATGCGCCGCCAGCGGGCAAGGAGTATCGTACGCCCGAGATGTACTATAAAACTGTCCTGAAGGGTGCCCGCAAGATTGCGGACGAGTGCCACAGAGATGTAATTATTGAGTAAACTCGCTATATGTTATCCTGTGCGCTGAAAACTCTGTTCATATGCGCTAAGCAACGCTTATTGATTTAAAATATTACCTTTTGTGCGTCCGTTTATAAAATCTGAGAGATGGCAAGTCGTCGGCTTCAGCCCCCATGCCACGAGTGCTGGGGTGTTCGGGATAAACTTGAGCACTCTTGTTCCCATTTTTGGGTCCATCTAGGGAGGCGCTCAACACAACGAACAAGGCAACCGGACTTATAATGCTTGAACACTCTCACTTAGCCATAAAATTCTATAACTTTAAATTTCGGCGAAGCCCCTAGTGTCGGAAGACCGAGCTCGGGGCGCTACACATGCCTTGGCCGGACATTATCCGGTTCTTCGCTCGAAGCGGCATAAGTCTTTAAGGACTCGAAAAAACCTCTCGAACAGCGACCAGTCTCTCGCCTTATCATGACAGTCAGTTTTAGCTTTCTCCACTGAGGCGCTCGCCCAGCTCAAACGGGGCGCAATCGCAGTGGTTCTCCCAGTGCTACCTTAGCCGACGGAACGGAACGTAAGGTACCAAAACATGGGAGCCGGGCAAACCCAACTATTGACCCAAGACATGATTCGGAGCCGATTCATATAATGCTATAAGTTTGGGGTGCCGCACTTGTGAAAGTGTTCGGACTTATCACACCATAATGCGGGGAACATAAGACCCTGGTGTATTCGACCGTACCAAAATATACGGGTGCAAGATGTCATTGATGAACATATATATAAAGTAATGCAATTATAGACAAAAAGTGCTGCATTATTTATTCAAGGAATTCTACTATGAGTGCGGAATGATACAAATAGTGCGGTAAGCAAGGGATCGGACTAATTAAACGTGTCCCCCTCCAGGGGTGGGTTGCGGACTGGTGTATATAATCAAATTTAATGCTCGTAATGGAGACCACCGGAGTGTTCGTCGCAGCCTTTTTCCCTCCCTGGCTGTTGCATCGTGAGTTCGGCGGGCGCGCCGCCGGACAGGGCCTCTGGTGAACAGAGTCCTGTATATAAGAAGAAGGAAAATGGAAAATAAAAAAGGTGACACACTTGGGAGCCCTTGGTGTGGTCGAGCCGCACTCTGGGTCTGTTGCGGTCGTGCCCCTCCCCATATGCCCATGGTATCTTCAGAGCGTAGTGATGTACGCGGAGGGCTTGTCTTGCGATCATGCGAGGGCTGGGGTTGGGGCCGCATTGCTACGCGTGCTCGGAACGTGCCAGGTGGTCTTGGTTGATGTTGCTCCGGGCGCGTTTGGCTGTGTCCGGTCGTTTAACAGCCGGACTCGAAAATTGCCTTAGAAGGCTATTCTGTACTTCTGCCGCGAGAGCCGCTGTATGTTCCTCCGTTCGGAGGGAGCGTTCCGTATTTCCGTTGACCATAATGACTCCATGGGGGCCTGGCATCTTGAGCTTGAGGTATGCGTAATGTGGCACCGCGTTGAACTTTGCGAACGCGGTTCGTCCGAGCAGAGCGTGATAGCCGCTACGGAACGAGACTATGTCGAAGATTAACTCCTCGCTCCAGAAATTATCCGATGATCCGAAGACCACTTCCAGCGTGACTGAGCCTGTACAATTGGCTTCGACACCTGGTATGACGCCTTTGAAGGTCGTCTTTGTAGGTTTAATCCTTGAGGGGTCTATGCCCATCTTGCGCACTGTATCCTGATAAAGCAGGTTCAGGTTGCTGCCGCCGTCCATCAGGACTCTCGTGAGGTGAAATCCATCGACGATTGGGTCTAAAACCAATGCGGCGAATCCGCCATGGCGGATACTGGTCGGATGGTCTCTTCGATCGAAAGTGATCGGGCAAGAGGACCATGGATTGAACTTCGGGGCGACTGGCTTCATTGCATATACGTCCCTTAGTGCACGCTTCCGCTCCCTCTTGGGTATATGGGTTGCGTATATCATGTTTACCGTCCGCACTTGTGGGGGGAAACCCTTCTGTCCTCTATTGTTCGGCGGCCAGGTCTCTTCAAAGTCGTCGCTATGCAGCCCCTTGTCACTGTTTTCGGCAATTAACTTGCCCGCCTGCTTAAATACCCAACAATCTCAGTTGGTGTGGTTAGCTGGTTTTTCGGGGGTGCCATGTATCTAGCATGAGCGGTCGAGTATTCGGTCCAAATTGGACAGACCCGGAGTGGTTCTTTTGAATGGCTTCTTCCGCTGACCGGGTTTAGAGCCTCGAAATCCGGCGTTGACTGCCGTATCCTCATTGTTGTCGCCGCTAACGCGGCGCTTGTTCTTGCTTCGACGCGACCTGCCATTGTGGTCCTTAGTATCTGGACTGCTAGCATTTTTACTGAGGTTGTTGCTGCGAGCTAGCCAGCTGTCCTCTCCCGCACAGAAGCGGGTCATTAGTGATGTGAGGGCTGCCATGGATTTCGGCTTTTCCTGTCCTAGGTGCCGGGCTAGCCATTCGTCGCGGATGTTATGTTTGAAGGCTGCGAGGGCCTCTACATCCGGACAGTCGATGATTTGATTTTTCTTTGTTAAGAACCGTGTCCAGAATTGCCTGGCCGATTCGTCTGGCTGCTGAATTATGTGGCTTAGGTCATCGGCGTCTGGTGGTCGCACATATGTGCCCTGGAAGTTGTCGAGGAATGCGGCTTCCAGGTATTCCCAACACCCAATTGACTCTGCGGGCAAGCTGTTAAGCCAATGCCGAGCTGGTCCTTTAAGCTTGAGTGGGAGATACTTGATGGCGTGGAGATCGTCGCCGCGGGCCATATGGATGTGAAGGAGATAATCTTCAATCCAAACTGCGGGGTCTGTTGTGCCATCGTAAGATTCAATGTTTACGGGTTTAAACCCTTCAGGGATTTGATGATCATTACTTCGTCAGTGAAGCATAGCGGGTGTGCGGCGCCTCTGTATTGAGCAATATCACGACGTAGCTCAAGCGAGCGTTGTCTGTTGTGTTCGGCCCGGCCGGAGTTGTTGTATCTGGCGTGATGGTATTCGTTGTGGGTCATGGGGCGCCCACGTGATCCATAGATAGATCTGGATTGCCTTGCTTTGTCCTCCAATATATCTCGCAAGTCCGACGCGTTCCCCCGTGGCTTCGTACTTTTGGAGCGATGCCGGGGTACGATCTTGGTTGAGGGCCTGGATGCCTCTCTATCGCGACCACGGGGTGGTCGGTCGGCCGTATTGTGCGCTGGTGATGAAGGTATGTATGCTTCCTCCTCTAATCGGGGGAGCAACTTGCGTTTTGGTTAACTCTTGGAGGGGCGTTCGAGTTCATACTCTTCGTCCACGAGGACCTCGGTCCATCTGTCGGCCAGCAGGTCTTGATCAGCTTGAAGCTGCTGTTGCTTTTTCTTTAGGCTGTTTGCTGTGGCCATTAGCCTGCGTTTGAAACGCTCTTGTTCGACGGGATCCTCGGGCACGACGAATTCGTCGTCGTCGAGGCTTGCCTCGTCTCCGGAGGGAGGTATGTAATTATCATCCTCGACCTCTTCGTCTGCCGCTCTCTCGTGAGGGCTTGCTTCTGCATCCTCCTGCGCTGAATCTTGTTGGAGGGGATTGTCTTTGGCACTTTCTGGGGTGTTATTATCTCCTGTGCCGGAATCTCCATTCTTGTTGTGGCGGGATTTAGAGTGGCGCCGCTAACGTCGGCGCTTGGACTGTTTCTTTAAGGAGTCTGCCTCCGCTCCTTTTATTCACCGTCCCCCTCTTTTGGGGTGTCCACCATGTATATGTCATATGACGAGGTGGTCTTCCAGTGCCCTATGGGCGCTGGTTCTTGTTCGTCTCCTGCATCGTCGTCCATACCGTCGATGTCTTCGGAGTCGTAGTCTAGCATGTCGGTTAGATCGTCGACAGTGGCTACATAGTGGGTGGTGGGTGGGCTTTGAATTTCTTCGTCGTCCGCATCCCAACCATCCTGGCCATAATCCGGCCAGGGCTCTTCGGATAACGAGAGACGCTTTAGTGAATTTAAGATGTCGCCAAAGGGCAAGTGTTGAAAGATGTCCGCGGCGGTGAACTCCATGATCGGCGCCCAATCGGATTCGATTGGCGAGGGCGCAGGGTGTTCGAAGTCCGGCAGGGAGTCCGGCACCTCGGAGTCACGAGCTTTATAAGGGGCGGGCAGTGTTCGGCTCTATCGCCGTGGACGTCGCAGCCCCCGAGGCGGTGTCCAGCCGCCGAGCCTTCCACCCTTTACCAAATATATAGATGCATTAATAATATAAGAGATATTGTGATATCCCAACATAACCCTGTCCACCATGGAGCAATCTTCAACTTCACCTGCAACTAACAACGCTATAAGAGGGGCTGAGCAAAGCGGTAACATAGCCAAACAACGGTTTGCTAGGAAGGGTGTCAAAGGTTAGAGGTTCATGGCAATTTGGGAGGCTTGAAGAGCAAATGATAGGTAACGCAGCATAGCGATAGAACGAAGCAACTAGCATAGCAATGATAGTAGTGAGATCCAGGGTAGCGGTCATCTTGCCTGAAATCCTGCTAGGAAGAAGAACGAGTCCATGAAGAAGATGAAGCCACGAAGACGAACCACACATAGACGAACGCATCCTCACGATCGCAACAAAACGGGAACTATCGAGAAGAAGCACACAACATGGTAAACACACCACACATAGGCAAGACATGATGCACAACAAGCATGATGCATGACAAGGCTACATGAAACTACTCATGGCAGGAGATGATGCAAACAAGAACAACACATCAAGGCAAGTTTAAATGAGGCCGAGAACAACATATAACAATTCCAGTAAGTCCTCATATGCAAATTTCGAAATTGGTCCAGATCTGAATAAAAACCTTATGTTCAAGTTGTTAAACAGCAAGTTAAGATGCACCACGAGGATCTACACGAAATTCTAGTAAAGTTACATATAGAGTTCATTTAGTTCGAAGCTACGGTCTAGAAGATAAGAGCAAAACAAGTTAAACATGGCATTGATGCAAAACACATACAAACATCATGCTAACACCTCAAAACAAGGATGCAACACGATAATATGAAGCTACATGCAAAATCAAGCAAGTTTCATATAGAGCACACTCAAAACGGAGCAACGGTTCAACACACATACACTATACAAGTCATAGCAACATTCTGTCCATAACAGCAACTAGGCATCTTACAAGCATCAAACCAACAGGCTACATCATCTCAACATAATAACAAAAGGCATGGGCATGAAGTACAGGTAAAGCATGACAAGACATGAACACTGAGGTATCTCCAAAAACAACTAGAACATGCTCAAAAGGACATGGTAAGATTGCAAATAATAACAGTTTCAGACTTATCAGGAAATAACATCAGGTTGTCATGTTTAGAGCTATCAAACAACATGTTACAGGAACTTATTATGGCAAACAAAGGCATGGCATGAATCTACTAAATACATGGAACATAAGTCCCTTACTGAACATAAGCCAAAAAGGATCAGAAGATATGATGGCACCCATGTAAACATGGCAAGTTATATGACAGATGCATACATGGCAGGAACAACAATAAGTAAGCATATTGGTGAGCTTGAACCACTCACCACAGAGAAATACATGGCATGGCAAGGCAACCAACAATAAGAAGACATGTTTATGAAGCTAAGCATGGCAAGAGCAAGTTCATAGGGTGCATGGATCACTAGCAAAACACATGGCCAAAACTGAACTTAATGTTAACAGGCTGACAACAACATTATTTAGCAAGTTTGGAGCACGATTACAACATGTTACAGCAGGCTATAAATGCAACCAGGGGCATGAATGGATAGAGCAAGACATGTATAACAAAATATCCTTAGTGAACATCTCCATATTATGAATATAATGACTTGTGGCAGCAGGTTTACATAACATCACGAAATAACAGAATCAGCCTAGCAAAACAGCAACAGCAAGTACCCTCCTTAACAAGCTCGATACACTCATTACACAAGTCATAAAAATACATGGATAGCACCACTAGAAAGAGGGCATGTCATAGTTCAAAACACACGAAGACATCAACCTCATAGGATGCACACATCAAACATGGCAAAAATGACAAATGAGCATGTTATAACAGTTTCAGCAGATTAACAGCAACATGCACTCTTGCAATGATGATTCAGGCATCAAGATGGACTCAAATGAACATGATGCAATGGAACGAAATGAGGTACTCGTCGAGGCGAACAATTTGACATATTACATGCACGAAACGGAGCAGTATGGACAGAGTTATGATGCGATGAACATGGCATGATAATGCAAAAATATTCGGGACTTCGTGGAATTTTGGACGGGGGAAAGTCAACCTTCGGGATTTCGGATCCAGATCTGGGGCCGGACCCCGAGACGGCGGCGCGAGCTTGCTGGAGAGCGGCCGGAGGGAGGGCGCCGGAGAGGATGCCGGCGAGGCCGGGGAGGACGGACCCCGCCGGATCTGGCCGGATCCGGCGCGGGACGGCGGCGGAGCTCTGGCGGGGAGCTCCCGGGCGGC
>NC_057813.1:414265687-414281097 GCF_018294505.1 Triticum aestivum | reverse complement strand
GGCGGCTGCGGGCGTGAGGGGAGAGAAACGGCGGCGCTAACGTGGCGAGGTGGGATTCGCCGGGACGGCGGGTGGACATGTCCGGGCGTGGGGCGGACACGTCCGGCGGTTGGAGGTGGAAGAAGACTAGGGTTAGCTCCGAAATTTCGGGGAGGGGCACATATATATATGTAGAGGGAGCTAGGAGAGTCCAAATGAGGAGCGGTTTTCACCCACACGATCGTGATCGAACGACCGAGAGCATGGAGGGGAGTTTGATGGGTTTTGGGCCACTTTGAAGAGGGTGTTGGGCTGCAAATAAAAGAGGCCTTTGCGGTTACCCGGTTAACCATTGGAGTATCAAACGACCTCCAAATGACACGAAACTTGACAGGCGGTCTACCGGTGCTATACCAAGGCCGCTTGGCAAACCTCGATCTATTCCAAGAATGTTTAATACCCGCTCACAACGAGAGACAAAAAGGGGACGCCGGAGGACATAGGAGTGCCGGATTGCAAAACGGACAACGGGGAAAATGCTCGGATGCATGAAACGAACCCGAATGCGAAATGAGATGCACATGACGACATGATATGAAATGCATAATATGACATGGCAAAGTGCAACACGCAAGCAAATGACATGGCAACGATGGCGAATAACTGGCGGACACCTGACGCAACGAATCCGGGGCGTTACATGAAGCTTGAAGATGGTTTCCCCAATGTTCTTGGCATCCAGCTTGTGGTTGTTGGTGAACTACGCGATCATCATCTGGTTGGCGTTGAGTCCACGCTCCACCATCCCTTGGCACTTGAAAACTTGCTGTTCCATAGCTTCGAGCTTTGTCTCCACGCTTCCGATACGCCTTGGTCCCTCCACATCGCGGATGTGCAGCACCCCCTCACGCATCTCAATGGTTTGAGGGTGTTGCAGCACCTCCGCAAGATAGGGATTGATAACCCTCTCGAAAAACTTGTCCTTGGGAGCGCTTGGAGGCGTCATGGTGCTCTAGATCTGTCAGAAAAACAGCTCGAGACTAAAACAGAAGATTTTTGCGTGATACGGTGGTCAAAACCTTCGGGAGATTATATAATGAATTTTTACCGACCAAAAGAAGTAACGTGCAAGAAAACGGAGTCCAGGAGGCACACGAGGTGCCCACGAGGTAGGGGGCGTGCCCAGTAAGGGTGGGCGCGCCCTCCACCCTCGTGGAGGCCTCGTGTCCTTCCCGGATTACTTCTTGCTTTCCAAAATTCTTAAATATTCCAAAATGGAGAAAAATTGCCATTAGAATTGTTTTGGAGTCGGTTTACTTACCGTACCACATACCTATTCCTTTTCGGAGTCTGAAACGTTCTAGAAAGTGTCCCTTATGTATTCCTCCGGGGTTATGGTTTCAATAATATTAGTTTCAACATTTATAGGATTACATGAGATATAGTGTTTGATTCTTTGACCGTTCACCACCTTCGGATTTGTGCTTTCGAAGTTGTTGATTTTTATGGCACCGGAACGATAGACCTCCTCGGTAACGTAAGGACCTTCCCACTTAGAGAGAAGTTTTCCTGCAAAAAATCTTAAACGAGAGTTGAATAGCAACACATAATCACCTACGTTAAATTCTCGCTTTTGTATTCTTTTGTCATGCCATCTTTTAACTTTTTATTTGAACAGCTTGGCATTCTCATATGCTTGGGTTCTCCATTCATCAAGTGAGCTAATATCAAATAACCTCTTCTCACCGGCAAGTTTCAAGTCATAGTTGAGCTCTTTAATAGCCCAATATGCTTTATGTTCAAGTTTGAGAGGTAATGCCATGCTTTTCCATAAACCATATACGGAGACATACCCATAGGATTTTTATATGCAGTTCTGTAGGCCCATAATGCATCATCAAGTTTCTTGGACCAATTCTTTCTAGATCTATTGACAGTCTTTTGCAAAATTAATTTGAGCTCTCTATTACTCAACTCTACTTGACCGCTAGACTGTGGGTGATAAGGAGATGCAATTCTATGATTAACATCATACTTAAAAGCATTTTACGAAAAGCACCATGAATAAAATGTGAACCACCATCAGCCATGAGATATCTAGGGACTCCAAACCTCAGAAAAATAAGTTATTTAAGCATCTTAATAGAGGTGTTATGATCAGCACTACTAGTTGGAATAGCTTCTACCCACTTAGTAACGCAATCAACAACAACTAAAATATGTGTATATCCATTAGAGGCAGGAAAAGGTCCCATATAATCAAAGCCCCAAACATCAAATGGTTCAATAACAAGAGAGTAATTCATAGACATTTTTTGACGTCTACTAATATTACCAATTCTTTGACATTCATCACAAGACAAGACAAACTTACGAGCATCTTTGAAGAGAGTAGGCCAATAAAAACCGGATTGCAATACCTTATGTGCAGTTCTATCTCCAGCGTGGTGCCCTCCATATGGTTCGGAGTGACACTTGCGTAGGATCTGTTCCTGTTCATGCTCAGGTACACAACGTCTAATAACACCATCTACTCTTTCTTTATAAAGGTGTGGGTCATCCTAGAAGTAATGTCTTAAATCATAAAAGAACTTTTTCTTTTGCTGGTATGTGAAACTAGGTGGTATAAATTTAGCAACAATGTAATTAGCATAATCAACATACCATGGAGAAGTACGAGAAGCATTAATGACCGCTAATTGTTCATCAGGAAAGCTATCATCAATAGGTAGTGGGTCATCAAGAACATTCTTTAATCTAGACAAGTTGTGTGCAACGGGGTTCTCAGCTCCCTTTCTATCTATAATATGCAAATCAAATTCTTGGAGCAAGATAACCCATCTAATAAGACTAGGCTTAGCATCTTTATTTTCCATAAGATATTTAATAGCAGCATGATTAGTGTGAATAGTAACTTTAGAATCAACAATATAAGGTCTGAACTTATCACATGCTAATACAACTGCTAAGAATTCTTTTTCAGTAGTAGCATAATTTCTCTGGGCAGTATCAAGAGTTTTACTAGCATACTGGATAACATTTAATTTCTTATCAACTCTTTGCCCTAGAACAACACCTACACCATAATCGCTAGCATCACACATAATTTCAAAGGGTAAATTCCAATCAGGTGGCTGAACAATAGGTGCAGTGATCAAAGCTTTCTTAAGTATTTCAAATGCTTCTACACAATCATCATCAAAGACAAAAGGAATATCTTTTTGCAATAAATTAGTCAGAGGCCTAGAGATTTTAGAAAAGTCCTTAATGAACCTCCTATAAAAACCAACATGACCAAGGAAACTTCTTGTACCTTTAATGTCCTTGGGACATGGCATCTTTTCAATAGCATCAACTTTAGCTTTATCAACTTCAATATCTCTTTCAGAAATTTTATGCCCCAAGACAATGCCTTCATTAACCATAAAGTGGCACTTTTCCCAATTCAAGATGAGACTAGTGTCTTCACATCTCTGCAAAACTCGATCAAGGTTGCTCAAGCAATCATCAAAAGAGGATCCATAAACGGAGAACTCATCCATGAATACCTCACAAATCTTTTCACAAAAGTCAGAGAATATAGCCATCATGCATCTTTGAAAGGTAGCAGGTGCATTACATAAACCAAAAGGCATACATCTATATGCAAAAGTACCGAAAGGGCAAGTAAAAGTAGTTTTTGAGTGATCCTACGCTGACACAAGTATTTGAGAGAAACCAGAATAACCATCTAGAAAGCAGAAATGTGTATGTTTGGATAGTCTTTCTAGCATTTGGTCAATAAAAGATAAAAGGGTAATGATCTTTCTTAGTAGCTTTATTTAGTTTACGGAAATCAATTACCGTCCTATAACCTGTAATAATTCTTTGTGGGATCAATTCATCTTTATCATTAGGAACAACAGTAATACCTCCCTTCTTAGGGACGCAATGGCAGGACTTACCCAATCACTATCAGCAACGGGATAAATTATACCTACCTCAAGGAGTTTTAGTATCTCCTTTCTTACCACTTCTTTTATCTTCGGGTTTAAATGTCGTTGATGATCTCTAACTGGTTTGGAACCTTCGTCCAATTTAATTTTGTGTTGGCACAGAGTGGGACTAATGCCCTTAAGATCATCCAGAGTATATCCAATAGTGGCACGGTGCTTCTTTAGAGTTTTCAATAATCTTTCTTCTTCATGCTCTGAAAGGTTAGCGCTAATAATGACAGGATATATTTTCTTTTCATCAAGATAATCATATTTAAGATTATCTGGCAATGGTTTAAGCTCAAACACGGGATCACCCTTGGGTGGAGGAGGATCCCCTAGGATTTCAACAGGCAAATTGTGTTGCAGAATAGGTTCCTGTTTAAAGAATACTTCATCTATTTCCCTTCTTTCATTCATAAACATATTATTTTCATGGTCTAGAAAATATTGTTCTAACGGACCAATAATTTCATCCTTACTAGGCAATTATTTATCATGGGGTCGTCTACAGAACTTAGCAAAATTAAACTCATGAGACATATCCCCTAAGCCAATTATAACAACATCCTTTTTGCAATCAATCCTAGCATTAACAGTATTCAAGAAGGGTCTGCCAAATATAATGGGACAAAAGTCATCTTGTGGGGAACCAAGAACAAGAAAATCAGCAGGATATTTAACTTTCCCACACAAGACTTCAACATCTCTAACAATCCCAAATGGTGTAATAGTATCTCTATTGGCAAGCTTAATTGTAACATCAATATCTTCTAACTCAGCGGGTGCAATATCATGCATAATTTCATTATATAGAGAAATAGGTATTGCACTGGTACCCATATCACATAAGCCATGATAACAATGATCTCCTATTTTAACAGAAATAACATGCATGCCTACAACAGGTCTATGTATCTTAGCATCTAGATTAGCAATATTAGCAGCTTCACCACAGAAGTAAATAAGATGCCCATCTATATTATCATCCAAGAGATCTTTAACCATAGCAATACTAGGTTCAACTTTAATTTGCTCAGGAGGTGTATATGTTCTAGTATTACTCTTACGAACCACAGTTGAAGCTTTAGCATGATCCTTCATTCTAATAGGAAAAGGTGGTTTCTCAACATAAGTAGTAGGAACAATATAGGATCATTATAAGTGATAGTCTTTTCTTCAACTGTAACAGGTGCAACTACTTTTACTTCAATGGGAGGATTATATTTAAACCACTTCTCCTTAGGGAGGTCAACGTGAGTAGCAAAAGATTCACAGAAAGAGGCTACTATTTCAGAGTCTAGTCCGTATTTAGCGCTAAATCCACGAAAAGCATTGGTATCCATAAAAGATTTAACACAATCAAACTTAGGTGTCATACCTGACTCCTTACCATCGTCGGAACCCCAATCTTCAGAGTTGCGTTTAATTCTTTCCAATAAGTCCCACTTGAATTCACTAGACTTCAGCATATAAGAACCAGCACAGGAAGTATCGAGCATGGTGCGATCGTTGAGATAAAGCCGAGCATAAATTTTTTGAATAATCATTTCTCTTGAGAGCTCATGATTGGGGCATGAATATAACATTGACTTAAGCCTCCCCCAAGCTTGAGAGATGCTTTCTCCTTTGCAAGGACAGAAATTATATATATAATTACGATCACGATGAACAAGATGCATAGGATAGAACTTCTGGTGAAATTCCAATTTTAATTGTTTATAGTTCCAAGATCCCGTATCATCACATAGCCTATACCATGTCAATGCATCTCCCTTCAAAGATAAAGGGAAGACCTTCCTCTTAATAACATCATCAGGAATACCTGCAAGCATAAATAATGCACAAACTTCATCCACATAGATAAGGTGTAAATCGGGATGCAATGTTCCATCTCCTGCAAAAGGATTAGCTTACAGTTTCTCTATCATACCCGAAGGAATCTCAAAGTAAACATTTTCAGTAGGTTGAGTAGGTTGAGGAGCAACTCTTTGCTCTACTGGTCGGGGTGAAGATGCCCTGAACAAGCCCCTCAAAGGATTAGTTTCCATAGTAACAAGTGACAGAAAATTTCAGAACACTATATAAACGTTTCCTTACCAAGTTCCACTCACCAAAGGCGCTTCACTCCCCGGTAATGGCGCCAGAAAAGAGTCTTGATGACCCAAAAGTATAGGGGACCTATCATAGTCCTTTCGATAAGTAAGAGTGTCCAACCCAACGAGGAGCAGAAGGAAATGACAAGCGGTTTTCAGTAAGGTATTCTCTGCAAGCACTGAAATTGTAGGTAACAGATAGTTTTGTGATAAGATAATTTGTAACGGGTAACAAGCAATGAATGTAAATAAGGTGCAGCAAGGTGGCCCAATCCTTTTTGTAGCAAAGGACAAGCCTGTACAATTTCTTATAATGAGGAAAGCGCTCCCAAGGACACATGGGAATTATTGTCAAGCGAGTTTTCATCACGCTCATATGATTCGCGTTCGGTACTTTGATAATTTGATATGTGGGTGGATCGGTGCTTGGGTACTTCCCTTTCTTGGACAAGCATACCACTTATGATTAACCCCTATTGCAAGCATCCGCAACTACAAAAGAAGTATTAAGGTAAACCTAACCATAGCATGAAACTAGTGGATCCAAATCAGCCACTTATGAAGCAACACATAAACTAGGGCTTAAGCTTCTGTCACTCTAGCAACCCATCATCTACTTATTACTTCCCAATGCCTTCCTCTAGGCCCATATAATGGTGAAGTGTCATGTAGTTGACGTTCACATAACACCACTAGAGGAGAACAACATACGTCTCATCAAAATATTGAACGAATACCAAATTCACATGAGTACTAATAGCAAGACTTCACCCATGTCCTCAGGAACAAACGTAACTAATCACAAAGCATATTCATGTTCATGATCAGAGGAGTATTAATATGCATTAAGGATCTGAACATATGATCTTCCACCAAGTAAACCAATTAGCATCAACTACAAGGAGTAATCAACACTACTAGCAACCCACATGTACCAATTTGTGGTTTTGATACAAGATTGGACACAAGAGATGAACTAGGGTTTTGAGAGGAGATGGTGCTGGTGAAGATGTTGATGGAGATTGACCCCCTCCCGATGAGAGGATCGTTGGTGATGACGATGGTGATGATTTCCCCCTCCCGGAGGGAAGTTTCCCCGGCAGAACAGCTCCACCGGAGCCCTAGATTGGTTCCGCCAAGGTTCCGCCTCGTGGCGGCGGAGTTTCGTCCCGTAAGCTTGCTTATGATTTTTTCTAGGGTAAAAGCCTTCATATAGCAGAAGATGGGCGCCGGAGGGCCACCAGGGGGCCCACAAGATAGGGGGGCGCGCCCAGTAGGGGGGGGGCGCCCCCACCCTCGTGGCCAGGGTGTGGACCCCCTGTGGTACTTTATTTTCTCAATAATTCTTATTAATTCCAAAAATGACTTTCGTGGAGTTTCAGGACTTTTGGAGCTGTGCAGAATAGGTTTCCAATATTTTCTCCTTTTCCAGCCAGAATCCCATCTGCCGGCATTCTCCCTCTTCATGATAAACCTTGTAAAATAAGAGAGAATAGCCATAAGTATTGTGACATAACGTGTAATAACAGCCCATAATGCAATAAATATTGATATAAAAGCATGATGCAAAACGGACGTATCAGTGGCTCAGCGCCAAGCCACCTCGCGCGTGGCTTTTGCTTTGTTGGCGAACATGCCGGCCAGAGCGGCGAGGATCATAAGGTGCTCTTTGTCCTGGGTGTCATCCTCGGCTTACTCCTCTATCAGATCCGTCAATGCCTCCTTGTCGTCGGAGTCCATTACCGAACAGGCCAATCGCCGAACACCTGGCGAGTGTGGTGGGTGCGCAGCTACTGGTATCCCCCGCATGCATGGTCGGAGCCCTGGAAAGCTCGCCCAGGTGTGGGATGGAGGCTGCCGCGGTGAAACCCTCTCTTTTCGGTGGGAAAATGGCCTTTCTTGCGGTGGAGCAGCAGCCGTGGGCAGGTGGGCGGCACCAGAATCGGCATGGTGGCGAAAGGGGTAGTGGCATGCTACAGCGCGCGGGGCGAATCTGGGTGGGGAAAAGGCGTTTCTCGCCTGACAGTGGTGGCCCACATGCCCCTTTTCCTTCTGCCGGAGCCCCCAAGTGCCCCCAGTGCGCTGGGTTCGGCATGGGATCACCGCGACAAAGAATGGACCGAAGCGGCGGAATTCGGCGTCCTGCGGGCGACCGGGGTTTTTTCTCGGCGCCTGCAAAAAAAGGCGTCTTGGGGGGCCTGTTGGGGTGGGGGGGGGGGAGAAATTGGAGATGCTCTAAATAATCTTTCTCACCCACCTAATTTCCAGTCGGGGTGGGTGAGGGAGTCCTGGATTAAGGGGTCCTCGGACAGCCCGACTATATACGTGGGCCGGACTGTTGGGCTATGAACATACAATATAGAAGACTTCGTCCCGTGTCCGGGTGGGACTCTCCTTTGCGTGGAAGGCAAGTTTGGCAATTCATATATGTAGATTCCTTTCTCTGTAACTGACTTTGTGTAACCCTAGGCCCCTCCGGTGTCTATATAAACCGGAGGGTTTAGTCCATAGGACAACAATCACAATCTCATAGGCTAGACTTCTAGGGTTTAGCCATTAAGATCTCGTGGTAGATCAACTCTTGTAATACTCATATTCATCCAGATCAATGAAGCAGGAAGTAGGGTATTACCTCCATAGAGAGGGCCCGAACCTGGGTGAACATTGTATCCCCCGCCTCTGATGACCCACAAGTATAGGGGATCTATCGTAGTCCTTTCGATAAGTAAGAGTGTCGAACCCAACGAGGAGTAGAAGGAAATGATAAGCAGTTTTCAGAAAGGTATTCTCTGCAAGTACTGAAATAAGTGGTAACAGATAGTTTTGTGATAGGATAAATTGTAACGAGCAACAAGTAAAGAAAGTAAATAAAGTGCAGCAAGGTGGCCCAATCCTTTTTGTAGCAAAGGACAAGCCTAGACAAATTCTTATAATAGGAAAAGCACTCCCGAGGACACATGGGAATATCGTCAAGCTAGTTTTCATCACGCTCATATGATTCACGTTTGGTACTTTGATAATTTGATATGTGGGTGGACCGGTGCTTGGGTGCTGTTCTTACTTGAACAAGCATCCCACTTATGATTAACCTCTATTGCAAGCATCCGCTACTACAACAAAAGTATTAAGGTAAACCTAACCATAGCATGAAACATATGGATCCAAATCAGCCCCTTACGAAGCAACGCATAAACTAGGGTTTAAGCTTCTGTCACTCTAGCAACCCATCATCTACTTATTACTTCCCAATGCCTTCCTCTAGGCCCAAATAATGGTGAAGTGTTATGTAGTTGACGTTCACATAACACCACTAGAGGCTACACAACATACATCTTATCAAAATATCGAATGAATACCAAATTCACATGACTACTAATAGCAAGACTTCTCCCTTGTCCTCAGGAACACACGTAATTACTCACAAAGCATATTCATGTTCATAATCAGAGGGTTAATAATATTCATAAAGGATCTGAACATATGATGTTCCACCAAATAAACCAACTAGCATCAACTACAAGGAGTAATCAACACTACTAGCAACCTACTAGCACCAATCCCGGACTTGGAGACAAGAATTGGATACAAGAGATGAACTAGGGTTTGGAGATGAGATCATGCTGGTGAAGATGTTGATGGAGATTGCCCTCTCCCGATGAGAGGAGCGTTGGTGATGACGATGGTGATGATTTCCCCCTCCCGGAGGGAAGTGTCCCCGATAGAACAGCTCTGTCGGAGCCCTAGATTGGTTCTGCCAAGGTTCCGCCTCGTGGCGGCGGAGTCTCACCCCGAAAGGATGCCTTCTCTTTTTTCTCATCGAAAGACTTAATATAGAAGAAGATGGGCGTCGGAGAGCCACCAAGGGGCCCACGAGGTAGGGGGGCACGCCGGGGGGGGCACCCTCATGAGCAGGGTGTGGGCCCCCTAGCCTTCATCTTTGGCGACGATTTTTCTTTATTTAGTTTAAGATATTCCGTCGAGTTTAAGGACTTTTGGAGTTACGCAGAATAGGCCTTCAATATTTGCTCCTTTTCCAGCCCAGAATTCCAGCTGCCGGCATTCTCCCTCTTCATGTAAACCTTGTAAAATAAGAGAGAATAGCCATAAGTATTGTGACATAACGTGAAATAACAGCCCATAATGCAATAAATATTGACATAAAAGCATGATGCAAAATGGACGTATCAACTCCTCCAAGCTTAGACCTCGCTTGTCCTCAAGCGAAAAGCCGATATTAATAAATATGTCCTCATGTTCAGTGGTAGAGGCGTCAATAAAAATAAAATACGGACATGAAGGCATCATGATTATTTCATAACAGCAACATATATAGATTTTGTCAGATGATTACTCATGTTCAAGTGATGATCTTTTCACAAAGCCAAAGTATGAATCAGAAACCTTATTGAGCACCAACAAATTATAACCTCAGTCATTGAAGCAATTGCAATTTATCATAACATCGGAAAGAGTCTATGTCAGAGCTTAAAAGCAAGTCCACATACTCAACTATCACTTAGTCCTTCATAATTGCTAACACTCACGCAATACTTGTGGTTACGGAGTTTTAGTCGGACACAGAGAAAGATAGGGGCTTATAGTTTTGCCCCACAACCTTTTACCTCAAGGGTAATGTCAACAATAATAATTCATGCTCCCCTACATCCAATTATATATATATATATATATATATATATATATATCATGTTCTTTCCAACATGCTGAGCTTGCCAAAGGATAAAATAAAAAGGAAAGGTGAAGATCACCGCGACTCTTGCATAAGATAGAGGATAATAATAAAAGATAGGCCCTTCGCAGAGGGAAGCAGAGGTTGTCATGCACGTTTAGGGTTGATGCACAAAATCCTAATGCAAAAGAACGTCACTTTATATTGCCCCTTGTATGTGGACCTTTATTATGTAGTCCGTCGCTTTTATTGCGTCCACAACAAGTTCGTACAAAGTTTATTTTCTCCGCACTAATAAGTCATGCATATTTAGAGAGCAATTTTTATTGCTTGCACCGACGACAACTTACTTGAAGGATCCTACTCAATCCATAGGTAGATATGGTGGACTCTCATGGCAAAACTGGTTTAAGGGTATTTGGAAGCACAAGTAGTGTTTCTACTTGGTTGCTGAGAATTTGGCTAGCATGAGGGGGAAGGCAAGCTCAACACGGTAGAGGATCTATGAAAACATACTTTATCTCGGATGTAAGAAAACATAAGTCATTATGTTGTCTTCCTTGTCCAACCTCAACTCTTTAGCATGTCATATTTTAATGAGTGCTCCCAATCATAAAAGATGTCAATGATAATATATCTATATGTGAAACCTCTCTTTCCTTATTACTTCCTATTAATTGCAATGATGACCAAAGCTATATTTGCCAACTCCCAACAACTTTTAATCATCATACTCTTTCTATGTGAAGTCATTACTTTCAATAAGATCAATATGAACTCTTTGATTCTTTTTATTCTTTTTCTTCTAATCACCCAAGATCATGGCAAAATAATTAATCCCTTGACTCAATACTAATCTTTATTATATAGCTCACGGACTCGATTACAAAGAAGGATCATAAAGAAAAACTCAAAACAAGATCATGACAAGACTTCATTCTACTAAATCAAGATACTACTAAAAGGATCGAACTAAGAAAAACGGTAAAGATAGGAGTTGTGATGGTGATACGATACCAGGGCACCTCCCTCAAGCTTGGCAGTTGCCAAGGGGAGTGCCCATACCCTTGTGATTATGTCTCTTTCTTTGTTGATGGCGGTGGAGGTGTTGATGATGCAAGCTTGTTGTCCACCTTCCATGGCATAGGCTCACCATCATAAAAGGATGATTGAGTCTCCGGAATCCTCAAATCTGCAGCCAAACTCATCCTTTTGAATCTATATTCATACTCACAGTTTTGGTTTTGCAGATCATAGATTTGGGCTTGAAGGTGCTTGATCTTCTCATGTAGCTTGAAGATGGCCTCCTCGGTGTTCTTGGCATCCGACTCGTAGTTGTTGGTGAACTCCGCGAGCATCTTGTGGGTAGCGTTGATTGGACGCTCCACCATCCCCTGACACTTGAAAACTTGTTGCTCCATTGCTTTGAGCCTCGACTCCACGCTTCCGATTCCCTTGGGTCCCTCAACATCGTGGATGTGCAGCAACCCATCACGCATCTTGATGGTTTGAGGGTGTCGCAGCACCTCCGCGAGGTAAGGGTTGATCACCTTCTCGAAGAACTTGTCCTTGGAAGCACTTGGGGTCGTCATGATGATCTAGACCTGTCAGAAAAATAGCTCAAAACAAGAACATGGGAGATTTGCATGATACGAGAGTCAAAACCTTCAGAAGTATATATAATGAATTTTTACCGACCAAAATACGTATCGTGCAAGAAAACGGAGTCCGGTGGGCACACGAGGTGCTCACGAGGTAGGGGGCGCGCCCAGGGGGGTAGGGCGCGCCCTCCACCCTCGTGGATGCCTCGTGTCCTCCCCAGACTGCTACTTATTTTTCTATTTTTCTAAATATTCCAAAACGGAGAAATATTGCTTTAAAAATTGTTTTGGAGTCGGTTTACTTACCGTACCACATACCTATTCCTTTTTAGAGTCTGGAACGTTCTGGAAAGTGTCCCTTATGTATTCCTCCGGGGTTATGATTTCAATAATATTGGTTTCAACATTTACAGGATTACCTGAGATGTAGTGTTTGATCCTTTGACCATTTACCACCTTCGGATTTGTGCCTTCGAAGTTATTGATTTTTATGGCACCGGAACGATAGACCTCCTCGATAACGTAGGGACCTTCCCATTTAGAGAGAAGTTTTCCTGCAAAAAATCTTAAACGAGAGTTGTATAGCAATACATAATCACCTACATTAAACTCACGCTTTTGTATCCTTTGTCATGCCATCTTTTAACTTTTTCTTTAAACAACTTGGCATTTTCATAAGCTTGGGTTCTCCATTCATCAAGTGAGCTAATATCAAATAACCTCTTCTCACCGGCAAGTTTGAAATCATAATTGAGCTCTTTAATAGCCCAATATGCCTTATGTTCTAGTTCGAGAGGTAAGTGACATGCTTTTCCGTAGACCATTTTATACGGAGACATACCCATAGGATTCTTATATGCAGTTCTATAGGCCCATAATGCGTCATTCAGTTTCTTGGACCAATTCTTTCTAGATCTATTGACAGTCTTTTGCAAAATTAATTTGAGCTCTCTATTGCTCAATTCTACTTGACCACTAGACTGCGGGTGATAAGGATATGCAATTCTATGATTAACATCATATTTAGCAAGCATCTTATGGAAAGCACCATGAATAAAGTGTGAACCACCATCAGTCATTAAATATCTAGGGACTCCAAACCTCGGAAAAATAACTTCCTTAAGCATTTTAATAGAGGTGTTATGATCAGCACTACTAGTTGGGATAGCTTCTACCCACTTAGTAACGTAATCAATAGCAACTAAAATATGTGTATATCCATTAGAGGCAGGAAAAGGTCCCATATAATCAAAGCCCCAAACATCAAATGGTTCAATAACAAGTGAATAATTCATAGGCATTTCTTGACGTCTACTAATATTACCAATTCTTTGACATTCATCGCAAGACAAAACAAACTTACGGGCATCCTTGAAGAGAGTAGGCCAATAAAAACCGGATTGCAATACCTTATGTGCAGTTCTGTCTCTAGCGTGGTGTCCTCCATAAGCTTCGGAGTGACCCTTGCGTAGGATCTGTTCCTGTTCATGCTCAGGTACACAACGTCTAATAACACCATCTACTGCTTCTTTATAAAGATGTGGGTCATCCCAAAAGTAATGTCGCAAGTCATAGAAAACCTTTTTATTTTGCTGGTATGTGAAGCTAGGTGGTATAAATTTAGCAACAATATAATTAGCATAATCAGCATACCATGGGGTGCTATGAGAAGTGCTTATGACATTTAATTGTTCATCAGGAAAGCTATCATCAATAGGTAGTGGGTCATCAAGAACATTCTCTAACCTAGATAAGTTGTTTGCAACAGGGTTCTCAGCTCCTTTTCTATCAACAATATGCAAATCAAATTCTTGTAGCAAGAGAACCCATCTAATGAGTCTAGGTTTTGCATCTTTCTTTTCCATAAGATATTTTATAGCAGCATGATCTGTGTGAATAGTTACTTTAGAATCAACAATATAGGGTTTGGATTTATCACAAGCAAATACAACTGCTAAAAGTTCCTTTTCGGTAGTAGCATAGTTTCTTTGAGCATTGTCTAGAGTCTTACTAGCATAATGGATAACATTTAATTTCTTATCATCTCTTTGCCCTAGAACAACACCTACAGCATAATCACTAGCATCACACATAATTTTAAAGGGTAAATTCCAATCAGGTGGCTGAACAACAGGTGCAGAGACTAATGCTTTTTTAAGTATTTCAAATGCTTCTACACAATCATTATCAAAGACAAATGTTACATCTTTTTGTAATAAATTAGTCAGAGGCCGAGATATTTTTGAGAAGTCCTTAATGAACCTCCTATAAAATCCAGCGTGACTAAGGAAGCATTTGAAATGGATAGAGCAAGACATGTATAACAAAACATCCTTAGTGAACATCTCCATATTATGAATATAATGACTTGTGGCAGCAGGTTTACATAACATCACGAAATAACAGAATCAGCCTAGCAAAACAGCAACAGCAAGTACCCTCCTTAACAAGCTCGATACACTCATTACACAAGTCACAAAAATACATGGATAGAACCACTGGAAAGAGGGCATGTCATAGTTCAAAACACATGAAGACATTAACCTCATAGGATGCACACATCAAACATGGCAAAAATGACAAATGAGCATGTTATAACAGTTTCAGCAGATTAACAGCAACATGCACTCTTGCAATGATGATTCAGGCATCAAGATGGACTCAAATGAACATGATGCAATGGAACGAAATGAGGTACTCGTCGAGGTGAACGATTTGACATATTACACGCACGAAACGGAGCAGTATGCACAGAGTTGTGATGCGATGAACATGGCATGATAATGCAAAAATATTCGGGACTTAGTGGAATTTTGGACGGGGGAAAGTCAACCTTCGGGATTTCGGATCCAGATCTGGGGCACGGACCCCGAGACAGCGGCGCGAGCTCGCCGGAGAGCGGCCGGAGGGAGGGAGCCGGAGAGGATGCCGACGAGGCCGGGGAGGACGGGCCCCGCCGGATCCGGCCGGATCCGGCGCGGGACGGCGGCGGAGCTCCGGCGGGGAGCTCCCGGGCGGCGCGGGCGGAGCTAGGGGCTCGGGCGGCGCGGCGAGCACGGGACGCCGGCGCGGG
>NC_057813.1:414260630-414265146 GCF_018294505.1 Triticum aestivum | reverse complement strand
CATGAGGGGAGAGAAACGGTGGCGCTGACGTGGCGAGGTGGGATTCGCCGGGACGGCGGGTGGACATGTCCGGGCGTGGGGCGGACACGTCCGGCGGCTGGAGGTGGAAGAAGACTAGGGTTAGCTCCGAAATTTCGGGGAGGGGCACATATATATAGGTAGAGGGAGCTAGGAGAGTCCAAATGAGGAGCGGTTTTCACCCACACGATCATGATCGAACGACCGAGAGCATGGTGGGGAGTTTGCTGGGTTTTGGGCCACTTTGAAGGGGGTGTTGGGCTGCAAATAAAAGAGGCCTTTGCGGTTACCCGGTTAACTGTTGGAGTATCAAACGACCTCCAAATGACACGAAACTTGACAGGCGGTCTACCGGTGCTATACCAAGGCCGCTTGGCAAACCTCGGTCCATTCCGAGAACGTTTAATACCCGCTCACAACGAGAGACAAAAAGGGGACGCTGGAGGACATAGGAGTGCCGGATTGCAAAACGGACAACGGGGAAAATGCTCGGATGCATGAAACGAACCCGAATGCGAAATGAGATGCACATGACGACATGATATGAAATGCATAAGATGACATGGCAAAGTGCAACACGCAAGCAAATGACATGGCAACGACGGCGAATAACTGGCGGACACCTGATGCAACAAATCCAGGGCGTTACATGAAGCTTGAAGATGGTTTCCCCAATGTTCTTGGCATCCAGCTTGTGGTTGTTGGTGAATTCCGCGATCATCATCTGGTTGGCGTTGAGTCCACGCTCCACCATCCCTTGGCACTTGCAAACTTGCTGTTCCGTAGCTTCGAGCTTTGTCTCCACGCTTCCGATACGCCTTGGTCCCTCCACATCGCGGATGTGCAGCACCCCCTCACGCATCTCAATGGTTTGAGGGTGTTGCAGCACCTCCGCAAGATAGGGGTTGATAACCCTCTCGAAAAACTTTTCCTTGGGAGCGCTTGGAGGCGTCATGGTGCTCTAGATCTGTCAGAAAAACAGCTCGAGACTAAAACAGAAGATTTTTGCGTGATACGATGGTCAAAACCTTCGGGAGATTATATAATGAATTTTTACCGACCAAAAGAAGTAACGTGCAAGAAAACGGAGTCCAGGAGGCACACGAGGTGCCCACGAGGCAGGGGGCGTGCCCAGTAAGGGTGGGCGCGCCCTCCACCCTCGTGGAGGCCTCGTGTCCTTCCCGGATTACTTCTTGCTTTCCAAAATTCTTAAATATTCCAAAATGGAGAAAAATTGCCATTAGAATTGTTTTGGAGTCGGTTTACTTACCGTACCACATACCTATTCCTTTTCGGAGTCTGAAACGTTCTAGAAAGTGTCCCTTATGTATTCCTCCGGGGTTATGGTTTCAATAATATTAGTTTCAACATTTATAGGATTACATGAGATATAGTGTTTGATTCTTTGACCGTTCACCACCTTCGGATTTGTGCTTTCGAAGTTGTTGATTTTTATGGCACCGGAACGATAGACCTCCTCGGTAACGTAAGGACCTTCCCACTTAGAGAGAAGTTTTCCTGCAAAAAATCTTAAACGAGAGTTGAATAGCAACACATAATCACCTACGTTAAATTCTCGCTTTTGTATTCTTTTGTCATGCCATCTTTTAACTTTTTATTTGAACAGCTTGGCATTCTCATATGCTTGGGTTCTCCATTCATCAAGTGAGCTAATATCAAATAACCTCTTCTCACCGGCAAGTTTCAAGTCATAGTTGAGCTCTTTAATAGCCCAATATGCTTTATGTTCAAGTTTGAGAGGTAATGCCATGCTTTTCCATAAACCATATACGGAGACATACCCATAGGATTTTTATATGCAGTTCTGTAGGCCCATAATGCATCATCAAGTTTCTTGGACCAATTCTTTCTAGATCTATTGACAGTCTTTTTCAAAATTAATTTGAGCTCTCTATTACTCAACTCTACTTGACCGCTAGACTGTGGGTGATAAGGAGATGCAATTCTATGATTAACATCATACTTAAAAGCATTTTACGAAAAGCACCATGAATAAAATGTGAACCACCATCAGCCATGAGATATCTAGGGACTCCAAACCTCAGAAAAATAAGTTATTTAAGCATCTTAATAGAGGTGTTATGATCAACACTACTAGTTGCAATAGCTTCTACCCACTTAGTAACGCAATCAACAGCAACTAAAATATGTGTATATCCATTAGAGGCAGGAAAAGGTCCCATATAATCAAAGCCCCAAACATCAAATGGTTCAATAACAAGAGAGTAATTCATAGACATTTTTTGACGTCTACTAATATTACCAATTCTTTGACATTCATCACAAGACAAGACAAACTTACGAGCATCTTTGAAGAGAGTAGGCCAATAAAAACCGGATTGCAATACCTTATGTGCAGTTCTATCTCCAGCATGGTGCCCTCCATATGGTTCGGAGTGACACTTGCGTAGGATCTGTTCCTATTCATGCTCAGGTACACAACGTCTAATAACACCATCTACTCTTTCTTTATAAAGGTGTGGGTCATCCTAGAAGTAATGTCTTAAATCATAAAAGAACTTTTTCTTTTGCTGGTATGTGAAACTAGGTGGTATAAATTTAGCAACAATGTAATTAGCATAATCAACATACCATGGAGAAGTACGAGAAGCATTAATGACCGCTAATTGTTCATCAGGAAAGCTATCATCAATAGGTAGTGGGTCATCAAGAACATTCTTTAATCTAGACAAGTTGTGTGCAACGGGGTTCTCAGCTCCCTTTCTATCTATAATATGCAAATCAAATTCTTGGAGCAAGATAACCCATCTAATAAGTCTAGGCTTAGCATCTTTATTTTCCATAAGATATTTAACAGCAGCATGATTAGTGTGAATAGTAACTTTAGAATCAACAATATAAGGTCTGAACTTATCACATGCTAATACAACTGCTAAGAATTCTTTTTCAGTAGTAGCATAATTTCTCTGGGCAGTATCAAGAGTTTTACTAGCGTACTGGATAACATTTAATTTCTTATCAACTCTTTGCCCTAGAACAACACCTACAGCATAATCGCTAGCATCACACATAATTTCAAAGGGTAAATTCCAATCAGGTGGCTGAACAATAGGTGCAGTGATCAAAGCTTTCTTAAGTATTTCAAATGCTTCTACACAATCATCATCAAAGACAAAAGGAATATCTTTTTGCAATAAATTAGTCAGAGGCCTAGAGATTTTAGAAAAGTCCTTAATGAACCTCCTATAAAAACCAGCATGACCAAGGAAACTTCTTGTACCTTTAATGTCCTTGGGACATGGCATCTTTTCAATAGCATCAACTTTAGCTTTATCAACTTCAATATCTCTTTCAGAAATTTTATGCCCCAAGACAATGCCTTCATTAACCATAAAGTGGCACTTTTCCCAATTCAAGATGAGACTAGTGTCTTCACATCTCTGCAAAACTCGATCAAGGTTGCTCAAGCAATCATCAAAAGAGGATCCATAAACGGAGAACTCATCCATGAATACCTCACAAATCTTTTCACAAAAGTCAGAGAATATAGCCATCATGCATCTTTGAAAGGTAGCAGGTGCATTACATAAACCAAAAGGCATACATCTATATGCAAAAGTACCGAAAGGGCAAGTAAAAGTAGTTTTTGAGTGATCCTACGCTGACACAAGTATTTGAGAGAAACCAGAATAACCATCTAGAAAGCAGAAATGTGTATGTTTGGATAGTCTTTCTAGCATTTGGTCAATAAAAGATAAAAGGGTAATGATCTTTCTTAGTAGCTTTATTTAGTTTACGGAAATCAATTACCGTCCTATAACCTGTAATAATTCTTTGTGGGATCAATTCATCTTTATCATTAGGAACAACAGTAATACCTCCCTTCTTAGGGACGCAATGGCAGGACTTACCCAATCACTATCAGCAACGGGATAAATTATACCTACCTCAAGGAGTTTTAGTATCTCCTTTCTTACCACTTCTTTTATCTTCGGGTTTAAATGTCGTTGATGATCTCTAACTGGTTTGGAACCTTCGTCCAATTTAATTTTGTGTTGGCACAGAGTGGGACTAATGCCCTTAAGATCATCCAGAGTATATCCAATAGTGGCACGGTGCTTCTTTAGAGTTTTCAATAATCTTTCTTCTTCATGCTCTGAAAGGTTAGCGCTAATAATGACAGGATATATTTTCTTTTCATCAAGATAATCATATTTAAGATTATCTGGCAATGGTTTAAGCTCAAACACGGGATCACCCTTGGGTGGAGGAGGATCCCCTAGGATTTCAACAGGCAAATTGTGTTGCAGAATAGGTTCCTGTTTAAAGAATACTTCATCTATTTCCCTTCTTTCATTCATAAACATATTATTTTCATGGTCTAGAAAATATTGTTCTAACGGACCAATAATTTCATCCTTACTAGGCAATTATTTATCATGGGGTCGTCTACAGAACTTAGCAAAATTAAACTCATGAGACATATCCCCTAAGCCAATTATAACAACATCCTTTT
>NC_057813.1:414259758-414260620 GCF_018294505.1 Triticum aestivum | reverse complement strand
GAACCCCAATCTTCAGAGTTGCGTTTAATTCTTTCCAATAAGTCCCACTTGAATTCACTAGACTTCAGCATATAAGAACCAGCACAGGAAGTATCGAGCATGGTGCGATCGTTGAGAGAAAGCCGAGCATAAATTTTTTGAATAATCATTTCTCTTGAGAGCTCATGATTGGGGCATGAATATAACATTGACTTAAGCCTCCCCCAAGCTTGAGAGATGCTTTCTCCTTTGCAAGGACAGAAATTATATATATAATTATGATCACGATGAACAAGATGCATATGATAGAACTTCTGGTGAAATTCCAATTTTAATTGTTTATAGTTCCAAGTTCCCGTATCATCACATAGCCTATACCATGTCAATGCATCTCCCTTCAAAGATAAAGGGAAGACCTTCCTCTTAATAACATCATCAGGAATACCTGCAAGCATAAATAATCCACAAACTTCATCCACATAGATAAGGTGTAAATCGGGATGCAATGTTCCATCTCCTGCAAAAGGATTAGCTTACAGTTTCTCTATCATACCCGAAGGAATCTCAAAGTAAACATTTTCAGTAGGTTGAGGAGCAACTCTTTGCTCTACTGGTCGGGGTGAAGATGCCATGAACAAGCCCCTCAAAGGATTAGTTTCCATAGTAACAAGTGACAGAAAATTTCAGCACACTATATAAACGTTTCCTTACCAAGTTCCACTCACCAAAGGCGCTTCACTCCCCGGTAACGGCGCTAGAAAAGAGTCTTGATGACCCAAAAGTATAGGGGATCTATCATAGTCCTTTCGATAAGTAAGAGTGTCCAACCCAACGAGGAGCAGAAGGAAATGACAAGCGGTTTTCAGTAAGGTATTCTCTGCAA
>NC_057813.1:414257838-414259561 GCF_018294505.1 Triticum aestivum | reverse complement strand
AATTCGGCGTCCTGCGGGCGATCGGGGTTTTTTCTCGGCGCCTGCAAAAAAAGGCGTCTTGGGGGGCCTGTTGGGGTGGGGGGGGAGCAATTGGAGATGCTCTAACTAATCTTTCTCACCCACCTAATTTCCAGTCGGGGTGGGTGAGGGAGTCCTGTATTAAGGGGTCCTCGGACAGCCCGACTATATACGTGGGCCGGACTGTTGGGCTATGAAGATACAATATAGAAGACTTCGTCCCGTGTCCGGGTGGGACTCTCCTTTGCGTGGAAGGCAAGTTTGGCGATTCAGATATGTAGATTCCTTTCTCTGTAACCGACTTTGTGTAACCCTAGGCCCCTCCGGTGTCTATATAAACCGGAGGGTTTAGTCCATAGGACAACAATCACAATCTCATAGGCTAGACTTCTAGGGTTTAGCCATTATGATCTCGTGGTAGATCAACTCTTGTAATACTCATATTCATTCAGATCAATCAAGCAGGAAGTAGGGTATTACCTCCATAGAGAGGTCCCGAACCTGGGTCAACATTGTATCCCCCGCCTCTGGTGACCCACAAGTATAGGGGATCTATCGTAGTCCTTTCGATAAGTAAGAGTGTCGAACCCAACGAGGAGTAGAAGGAAATGATAAGCAGTTTTCAGAAAGGTATTCTCTGCAAGTACTGAAATAAGTGGTAACAGATAGTTTTGTGATAGGATAAATTGTAACGAGCAACAAGTAAAGAAAGTAAATAAAGTGCAGCAAGGTGGCCCAATCCTTTTTGTAGCAAAGGACAAGCCTGGACAAATTCTTATAATAGGAAAAGCGCTCCCGAGGACACATGGGAATATCGTCAAGCTAGTTTTCATCACGCTCATATGATTCACGTTTGGTACTTTGATAATTTGATATGTGGGTGGACCGGTGCTTGGGTGCTGTTCTTACTTGAACAAGCATCCCACTTATGATTAACCTCTATTGCAAGCATCCGCTACTACAACAAAAGTATTAAGGTAAACCTAACCATAGCATGAAACATATGGATCCAAATCAGCCCCTTACGAAGCAACGCATAAACTAGGGTTTAAGCTTCTGTCACTCTAGCAACCCATCATCTACTTATTACTTCCCAATGCCTTCCTCTAGGCCCATATAATGGTGAAGTGTCATGTAGTTGACGTTCACATAACACCACTAGAGGAGAGACAACATACGTCTCATCAAAATATTGAACGAATACCAAATTCACATGAGTACTAATAGCAAGACTTCACCCATGTCCTTAGGAACAAACGTAACTAATCACAAAGCATATTCATGTTCATGATCAGAGGGTTAATAATATGCATAAAGGATCTGAACATATGATGTTCCACCAAATAAACCAACTAGCATCAACTACAAGGAGTAATCAACACTACTAGCAACCTACTAGCACCAATCCCGGACTTGGAGACAAGAATTGGATACAAGAGATGAACTAGGGTTTGGAGATGAGATCATGCTAGTGAAGATGTTGATGGAGATTGCCCTCTCCCGATGAGAGGAGCGTTGGTGATGACGATGGTGATGATTTCCCCCTCCCGGAGGGAAGTGTCCCCGACAGAACAGCTCTGTCGGAGCCCTAGATTGGTTCTGCCAAGGTTCCGCCTCGTGGCGGCGGAGTCTCGTCCCGAAAGGTTGCCTTCTCTTTTTTCTCATCGAAAGACTTAATATAGGAGAAGATGGGCGTCGGAGAGCC
>NC_057813.1:414251473-414257828 GCF_018294505.1 Triticum aestivum | reverse complement strand
TTCACAAAAGTCAGAGAATATAGCCATCATGCATCTTTGAAAGGTAGCAGGTGCATTACATAAACCAAAAGGCATACATCTATATGCAAAAGTACCGAAAGGGCAAGTAAAAGTAGTTTTTGAGTGATCCTACGCTGACACAAGTATTTGAGAGAAACCAGAATAACCATCTAGAAAGCAGAAATGTGTATGTTTGGATAGTCTTTCTAGCATTTGGTCAATAAAAGATAAAAGGGTAATGATCTTTCTTAGTAGCTTTATTTAGTTTACGGAAATCAATTACCGTCCTATAACCTGTAATAATTCTTTGTGGGATCAATTCATCTTTATCATTAGGAACAACAGTAATACCTCCCTTCTTAGGGACGCAATGGCAGGACTTACCCAATCACTATCAGCAACGGGATAAATTATACCTACCTCAAGGAGTTTTAGTATCTCCTTTCTTACCACTTCTTTTATCTTCGGGTTTAAATGTCGTTGATGATCTCTAACTGGTTTGGAACCTTCGTCCAATTTAATTTTGTGTTGGCACAGAGTGGGACTAATGCCCTTAAGATCATCCAGAGTATATCCAATAGTGGCACGGTGCTTCTTTAGAGTTTTCAATAATCTTTCTTCTTCATGCTCTGAAAGGTTAGCGCTAATAATGACAGGATATATTTTCTTTTCATCAAGATAATCATATTTAAGATTATCTGGCAATGGTTTAAGCTCAAACACGGGATCACCCTTGGGTGGAGGAGGATCCCCTAGGATTTCAACAGGCAAATTGTGTTGCAGAATAGGTTCCTGTTTAAAGAATACTTCATCTATTTCCCTTCTTTCATTCATAAACATATTATTTTCATGGTCTAGAAAATATTGTTCTAACGGACCAATAATTTCATCCTTACTAGGCAATTATTTATCATGGGGTCGTCTACAGAACTTAGCAAAATTAAACTCATGAGACATATCCCCTAAGCCAATTATAACAACATCCTTTTGGAATCAATCCTAGCATTAACAGTATTCAAGAAGGGTCTGCCAAATATAATGGGACAAAAGTCATCTTGTGGGGAACCAAGAACAAGAAAATCAGCAAGATATTTAACTTTCCCACACAAGACTTCAACATCTCTAACAATCCCAAATGGTGTAATAGTATCTCTATTGGCAAGCTTAATTGTAACATCAATATCTTCTAACTCAGCGGGTGCAATATCATGCATAATTTCATTATATAGAGAAATAGGTATTGCACTGGTACCCATATCACATAAGCCATGATAACAATGATCTCCTATTTTAACAGAAATAACATGCATGCCTACAACAGGTCTATGTATCTTAGCATCTAGATTAGCAATATTAGCAGCTTCACCGTAGAAGTAAATAAGATGCCCATCTATATTATCATCCAAGAGATCTTTAACCATAGCAATACTAGGTTCAACTTTAATTTGCTCAGGAGGTGTATATGTTCTAGTATTACTCTTACGAACCACAGTTGAAGCTTTAGCATGATCCTTCATTCTAATAGGAAAAGGTGGTTTCTCAACATAAGTAGTAGGAACAATATAGGATCATTATAAGTGATAGTCTTTTCTTCAACTGTAACAGGTGAAACTACTTTTACTTCAATGGGAGGATTATATTTAAACCACTTCTCCTTAGGGAGGTCAACGTGAGTAGCAAAAGATTCACAGAAAGAGGCTACTATCTCAGAGTCAAGTCCATATTTAGCGCTAAATCCACGAAAAGCATTGGTATCCATAAAAGATTTAACACAATCAAACTTAGGTGTCATACCTGACTCCTTACCATCATCTGAACCCCAATCTTCAGAGTTGCGTTTAATTCTTTCCAATAAGTCCCACTTGAATTCACTAGACTTCAGCATATAAGAACCAGCACAGGAAGTATCGAGCATGGTGCGATCGTTGAGAGAAAGCCGAGCATAAATTTTTTGAATAATCATTTCTCTTGAGAGCTCATGATTGGGGCATGAATATAACATTGACTTAAGCCTCCCCCAAGCTTGAGAGATGCTTTCTCCTTTGCAAGGACAGAAATTATATATATAATTATGATCACGATGAACAAGATGCATATGATAGAACTTCTGGTGAAATTCCAATTTTAATTGTTTATAGTTCCAAGTTCCCGTATCATCACATAGCCTATACCATGTCAATGCATCTCCCTTCAAAGATAAAGGGAAGACCTTCCTCTTAATAACATCATCAGGAATACCTGCAAGCATAAATAATCCACAAACTTCATCCACATAGATAAGGTGTAAATCGGGATGCAATGTTCCATCTCCTGCAAAAGGATTAGCTTACAGTTTCTCTATCATACCCGAAGGAATCTCAAAGTAAACATTTTCAGTAGGTTGAGGAGCAACTCTTTGCTCTACTGGTCGGGGTGAAGATGCCATGAACAAGCCCCTCAAAGGATTAGTTTCCATAGTAACAAGTGACAGAAAATTTCAGCACACTATATAAACGTTTCCTTACCAAGTTCCACTCACCAAAGGCGCTTCACTCCCCGGTAACGGCGCTAGAAAAGAGTCTTGATGACCCAAAAGTATAGGGGATCTATCATAGTCCTTTCGATAAGTAAGAGTGTCCAACCCAACGAGGAGCAGAAGGAAATGACAAGCGGTTTTCAGTAAGGTATTCTCTGCAATCACTGAAATTGTAGGTAACAGATAGTTTTGTGATAAGATAATTTGTAACGGGTAACAAGCAATGAAAGTAAATAAGGTGCAGCAAGGTGGCCCAATCCTTTTTGTAGCAAAGGACAAGCCTGTACAATTTCTTATAATGAGAAAAGCGCTCCCAAGGACACATGGGAATTATTGTCAAGCGAGTTTTCATCATGCTCATATGATTCGCGTTCGGTACTTTGATAATTTGATATGTGGGTGGATCGGTGCTTGGGTACTGCCCTTTCTTGGACAAGCATACCACTTATGATTAACCCCTATTGCAAGCATCCGCAACTACAAAAGAAGTATTAAGATAAACCTAACCATAGCAGGAAACTAGTGGATCCAAATCAGCCACTTATGAAGCAACACATAAACTAGGGTTTAAGCTTCTGTCACTCTAGCAACCCATCATCTACTTATTACTTCCCAATGCCTTCCTCTAGGCCCATATAATGGTGAAGTGTCATGTAGTTGACGTTCACATAACACCACTAGAGGAGAGACAACATACGTCTCATCAAAATATTGAACGAATACCAAATTCACATGAGTACTAATAGCAAGACTTCACCCATGTCCTTAGGAACAAACGTAACTAATCACAAAGCATATTCATGTTCATGATCAGAGGAGTATTAATATGCATTAAGGATCTGAACATATGATCTTCCACCAAGTAAACCAATTAGCATCAACTACAAGGAGTAATCAACACTACTAGCAACCCACAGGTACCAATTTGTGGTTTTGATACAAGATTGGACACAAGAGATGAACTAGGGTTTTGAGAGGAGATGGTGCTGGTGAAGATGTTGATGGAGATTGACCCTCTCCCGATGAGAGGATTGTTGGTGATGACGATGGTGATGATTTCCCCCTCCCGGAGGGAAGTTTCCCCGGTAGAACAGCTCCACCGGAGCCCTAGATTGGTTCCGCCAAGGTTCCGCCTCGTGGTGGCGGAGTTTCGTCCCGTAAGCTTGCTTATGATTTTTTCTAGGGTAAAAGCCTTCATATAGCAGAAGATGGGCACCGGAGGGCCACCAGGGGGCCCACAAGATAGGGGGGCGCGCCCAGTAGGGGGGGGGCGCCCCCACCCTCGTGGCCAGGGTGTGGACCCCCTGTGGTACTTTATTTTCTCAATAATTCTTATTAATTCCAAAAATGACTTTCATGGAGTTTCAGGACTTTTGGAGCTGTGCAGAATAGGTTTCCAATATTTTCTCCTTTTCCAGCCAGAATCCCAGCTGCCGGCATTCTCCCTCTTCATGATAAACCTTGTAAAATAAGAGAGAATAGCCATAAGTATTGTGACATAACGTGTAATAACAGCCCATAATGCAATAAATATTGATATAAAAGCATGATGCAAAACGGACGTATCAGTGGCTCAGCGCCAAGCCACCTCGCGCGCGGCTTTTGCATTGTTGGCGAACAGGCCGGCCAGAGCGGCGAGGATCATAAGGTGCTCTTTGTCCTGGGTGTCATCCTCGGCTTACTCCTCTATCAGATCCGTCAATGCCTCCTTGTCGTCGGAGTCCATTACCGAACAGGCCAATCGCCGAACACCTGGCGAGTGTGGTGGGTGCGCAGCTACTGGTATCCCCCGCGTGCATGGTCGGAGCCCTGGAAAGCTCGCCCAGGTGTGGGATGGAGGCTGCCGCGGCGAAACCCTCTCTTTTCGGTGGGAAAATGGCCTTTCTTGCGGTGGAGCAGCAGCCGTGGGCAGGTGGGCGGCACCAGAATCGGCATGGTGTCGAAAGGGGTAGTGGCATGCTACAGCGCGCGGGGCGAATCTGGGTGGGGAAAAGGCGTTTCTCGCCTGACAGTGGTGGCCCACATGCCCCTTTTCCTTCTGCCGGAGCCCCCAAGTGCCCCCAGTGCGCTGGGTTCAGCATGGGATCACCGCGACAAAGAATGGACCGAAGCGGCGAAATTCGGCGTCCTGCGGGCGATCGGGGTTTTTTCTCGGCGCCTGCAAAAAAAGGCGTCTTGGGGGGCCTGTTGGGGTGGGGGGGGAGCAATTGGAGATGCTCTAACTAATCTTTCTCACCCACCTAATTTCCAGTCGGGGTGGGTGAGGGAGTCCTGTATTAAGGGGTCCTCGGACAGCCCGACTATATACGTGGGCCGGACTGTTGGGCTATGAAGATACAATATAGAAGACTTCGTCCCGTGTCCGGGTGGGACTCTCCTTTGCGTGGAAGGCAAGTTTGGCGATTCAGATATGTAGATTCCTTTCTCTGTAACCGACTTTGTGTAACCCTAGGCCCCTCCGGTGTCTATATAAACCGGAGGGTTTAGTCCATAGGACAACAATCACAATCTCATAGGCTAGACTTCTAGGGTTTAGCCATTATGATCTCGTGGTAGATCAACTCTTGTAATACTCATATTCATTCAGATCAATCAAGCAGGAAGTAGGGTATTACCTCCATAGAGAGGGCCCGAACCTGGGTCAACATTGTATCCCCCGCCTCTGGTGACCCACAAGTATAGGGGATCTATCGTAGTCCTTTCGATAAGTAAGAGTGTCGAACCCAACGAGGAGTAGAAGGAAATGATAAGCAGTTTTCAGAAAGGTATTCTCTGCAAGTACTGAAATAAGTGGTAACAGATAGTTTTGTGATAGGATAAATTGTAACGAGCAACAAGTAAAGAAAGTAAATAAAGTGCAGCAAGGTGGCCCAATCCTTTTTGTAGCAAAGGACAAGCCTGGACAAATTCTTATAATAGGAAAAGCGCTCCCGAGGACACATGGGAATATTGTCAAGCTAGTTTTCATCACGCTCATATGATTCACGTTTGGTACTTTGATAATTTGATATGTGGGTGGACCGGTGCTTGGGTGCTGTTCTTACTTGAACAAGCATCCCACTTATGATTAACCTCTATTGCAAGCATCCGCTACTACAACAAAAGTATTAAGGTAAACCTAACCATAGCATGAAACATATGGATCCAAATCAGCCCCTTACGAAGCAACGCATAAACTAGGGTTTAAGCTTCTGTCACTCTAGCAACCCATCATCTACTTATTACTTCCCAATGCCTTCCTCTAGGCCCAAATAATGGTGAAGTGTTATGTAGTTGACGTTCACATAACACCACTAGAGGCTACACAACATACATCTTATCAAAATATCGAATGAATACCAAATTCACATGACTACTAATAGCAAGACTTCTCCCTTGTCCTCAGGAACACACGTAATTACTCACAAAGCATATTCATGTTCATAATCAGAGGGTTAATAATATGCATAAAGGATCTGAACATATGATGTTCCACCAAATAAACCAACTAGCATCAACTACAAGGAGTAATCAACACTACTAGCAACCTACTAGCACCAATCCCGGACTTGGAGACAAGAATTGGATACAAGAGATGAACTAGGGTTTGGAGATGAGATCATGCTAGTGAAGATGTTGATGGAGATTGCCCTCTCCCGATGAGAGGAGCGTTGGTGATGACGATGGTGATGATTTCCCCCTCCCGGAGGGAAGTGTCCCCGACAGAACAGCTCTGTCGGAGCCCTAGATTGGTTCTGCCAAGGTTCCGCCTCGTGGCGGCGGAGTCTCGTCCCGAAAGGTTGCCTTCTCTTTTTTCTCATCGAAAGACTTAATATAGGAGAAGATGGGCGTCGGAGAGCC
>NC_057813.1:414191017-414250797 GCF_018294505.1 Triticum aestivum | reverse complement strand
GGCGACAATTTTTCTTTATTTAGTTTAAGATATTCCGTGGAGTTTAAGGACTTTTGGAGTTACGCAGAATAGGCCTTCAATATTTGCTCCTTTTCCAGCCCAGAATTCCTGCAACCGGCATTCTCCCTCTTCATGTAAACCTTGTAAAATAAGAGAGAATAGCCATAAGTATTGTGACATAACGTGAAATAACAGCCCATAATGCAATAAATATTGACATAAAAGCATGATGCAAAATGGACGTATCAACTCCCCCAAGCTTAGACCTCGCTTGTCCTGAAGCGAAAAGCCGATATTAATAAATATGTCCTCATGTTCAGTGGTAGAGGCGTCAATAAAAATAAAATACGGACATGAAGGCATCATGATTATTTCATAACAGCAACATATATAGATTTTGTCAGATGATTACTCATGTTCAAGTGATGATCTTTTCACAAAGCCGAAGTATGAATCAGAAACCTTATTGAGCACCAACAAATTATAACCTCAGTCATTGAAGCAATTGCAATTTATCATAACATCGGAAAGAGTCTATGTCAGAGCTTAAAAGCAAGTCCACATACTCAACTATCACTTAGTCCTTCATAATTGCTAGCACTCACGCAATACTTGTGGTTACGGAGTTTTAATCAGACACAGAGAAAGATAGGGGCTTATAGTTTTGCCCCACAACATTTTACCTCAAGGGTAATGTCAACAATAATAATTCATGCTCCCCTACATCCAATTAGATATATATATATATATATCATGTTCTTTCCAACATGCTGAGCTTGTCAAAGGATAAAATAAAAAGGAAAGGTGAAGATCACCGCGACTCTTGCATAAGATAGAGGATAATAATAAAAGATAGGCCCTTCGCAGAGGGAAGCAGAGGTTGTCATGCGCGTTTAGGGTTGATGCACAAAATCCTAATGCAAAAGAACATCACTTTATATTGCCCCTTGTATGTGGACCTTTATTATGTAGTCCGTCGCTTTTATTGCGTCCACAACAAGTTCGTACAAAGTTTATTTTCTCCACACTAATAAGTCATGCATATTTAGAGAGCAATTTTTATTGCTTGCACCGATGACAACTTACTTGAAGGATCTTACTCAATCCATAGGTAGATATGGTGGACTCTCATGGCAAAACTGGTTTAAGGGTATTTGGAAGCACAAGTAGTGTTTCTACCTGGTTGCTGAGAATTTGGCTAGCATGAGGGGGAAGGCAAGCTCAACACGGTAGAGGATCCATGACAACATACTTTATCTCGGATGTAAGAAAACATAACTCATTATGTTGTCTTCCTTGTCCAACCTCAACTCTTTAGCATGTCATATTTTAATGAGTGCTCCCAATCATAAAAGATGTCAATGATAATATATCTATATGTGAAACCTCTCTTTCCTTATTACTTCCTATTAATTGCAACGATGACCAAAGCTATATTTGCCAACTCCCAACAACTTTTAATCATCATACTCTTTCTATGTGAAGTCATTACTTTCAATAAGATCAATATGAACTCTTTGATTCTTTTTATTCTTTTTCTTCTAATCACCCAAGATCATGGCAAAATAATTAAGCCCTTGACTCAACACTAATCTTTATTATATAGCTCACAGACTTGATTACAAAGAAGGATCATAAAGAAAAACTCAAAACAAGATCATGACAAGACTTCATTCTACCAAATCAAGATACTACTAAAAGGATCGAACTAAGAAAAACGGTAAAGATAGGAGTTGTGATGGTGATACGATACCAGGGCACCTCCCTCAAGCTTGGCAGTTGCCAAGGGGAGTGCCCATACCCTTGTGATTATGTCTCTTTCTTTGTTGATGGCGGTGGAGGTGTTGATGATGCAAGCTTGTTGTCCACCTTCCATGGCATAGGCTCACCATCATAGAAGGATGATCGAGTCTCCGGAATCCTCAAATCTGCAGCCAAACTCATCCTTTTGAATCTATATTCATACTCACAGTTTTGGTTTTGCAGATCATAGATTTGGGCTTGAAGGTGCTCGATCTTCTTATGTAGCTTGAAGATGGCCTCCTCGGTATTCTTGGCATCCGGCTCGTAGTTGTTGGTGAACTCCGCGAGCATCTTGTGGGTAGCGTTGATTCGACGCTCCACCATCCCCTGACACTTGAAAACTTGTTGCTCCATTGCTTTGAGCCTCGATTCCACGCTTCCGATTCCCTTGGGTCCCTCAACATCGTGGATGTGCAGCAACCCATCATGCATCTTGGTGGTTTGAGGGTGTCGCAGCACCTCCGCGAGGTAAGGGTTGATCACCTTCTCAAAGAACTTGTCCTTAGAAGCACTTGGGGTCGTCATGATGATCTAGACCTGTCAGAAAAATAGCTCAAAACAAGAACATGGGAGATTTGCGTGATACGAGAGTCAAAACCTTCAGAAGTATATATAATGAATTTTTACCAACCAAAATACGTATCGTGCAAGAAAACGGATTCCGGAGGGCACACGAGGTGCTCACGAGGTAGGGGGCGCGCCCAGGGGGGTAGGGCGCGCCCTCCACCCTCGTGGAGGCCTCGTGTCCTCCCCGGACTGCTACTTATTTTTCTATTTTTCTAAATATTCCAAAACGGAGAAATATTGCTTTAAAAATTGTTTTGGAGTCGGTTTACTTACCGTACCACATACCTATTCCTTTTTAGAGTCTGGAACGTTCTGGAAAGTGTCCCTTATGTATTCCTCCGGGGTTATGATTTCAATAATATTGGTTTCAACATTTATAGGATTACCTGAGATGTAGTGTTTGATCCTTTGACCGTTTACCACCTTCGGATTTGTGCCTTCGAAGTTGTTGATTTTTATGGCACCGGAACGATAGACCTCCTCGATAACGTATGGACCTTCCCATTTAGAGAGAAGTTTTCCTGCAAAAAATCTTAAACGAGAGTTGTATAGAATACATAATCACCTACATTAAACTCACGCTTTTGTATCCTTTTGTCATGCCATCTTTTAACTTTTTCTTTAAACAACTTGGCATTTTCATAAGCTTGGGTTCTCCATTCATCAAGTGAGCTAATATCAAATAACCTCTTCTCACCGGCAAGTTTGAAATCATAATTGAGCTCTTTAATAGCCCAATATGCCTTATGTTCTAGTTCGAGAGGTAAGTGACATGCTTTTCCGTAGACCATTTTATACGGAGACATACCCATAGGATTCTTATATGCAGTTCTATAGGCCCATAATGCGTCATTCAGTTTCTTGGACCAATTCTTTCTAGATCTATTGACAGTCTTTTGCAAAATTAATTTGAGCTCTCTATTGCTCAATTCTACTTGACCACTAGACTGCGGGTGATAAGGAGATGCAATTCTATGATTAACATCATATTTAGCAAGCATCTTACGGAAAGCACCATGAATAAAGTGTGAACCACCACCAGTCATTAAATATCTAGGGACTCCAAACCTCGGAAAAATAACTTCCTTAAGCATTTTAATAGAGGTGTTATGATCAGCACTACTAGTTGGCATAGCTTCTACCCACTTAGTAACGTAATCAATAGCAACTAAAATATGTGTATATCCATTAGAGGCAGGAAAAGGTCCCATATAATCAAAGCCCCAAACATCAAATGGTTCAATAACAAGTGAATAATTCATAGGCATTTCTTGACGTCTACGAATATTACCAATTCTTTGACATTCATCGCAAGACAAAACAAACTTACGGGCATCCTTGAAGAGAGTAGGCCAATAAAAACCGGATTGCAATACCTTATGTGCAGTTCTGTCTCCAGCGTGGTGTCCTCCATAAGCTTCGGAGTGAAACTTGCGTAGGATCTGTTCCTGTTCATGCTCAGGTACACAACGTCTAATAACACCATCTACTCCTTCTTTATAAAGATGTGGGTCATGCCAAAAGTAATGTCGCAAGTCATAGAAAACCTTTTTCTTTTGCTGGTATGTGAAGCTAGGTGGTATAAATTTAGCAACAATATAATTAGCATAATCAGCATACCATGGGGTGCTACGAGAAGTGCTTATGACATTTAATTGTTCATCGGGAAAGCTATCATCAATAGGTAGTGGGTCATCAAGAACATTCTCTACCCTAGATAAGTTGTTTGCAACAGGGTTCTCAGCTCCTTTTCTATCAACAATATGCAAATCAAATTCTTGCAGCAAGAGAACCCATCTAATGAGTCTAGGTTTTGCATCTTTCTTTTCCATAAGATATTTTATAGCAGCATGATCTGTGTGAATAGTTACTTTAGAATCAACAATATAGGGTCTGAATTTATCACAAGCAAATACAACTGCTAAAAGTTCCTTTTCGGTAGTAGCATAGTTTCTTTGAGCATTGTCTAGAGTCTTACTAGCATAATGGATAACATTTAATTTCTTATCATCTCTTTGCCCTAGAACATCACCTACAGCATAATCACTAGCATCACACATAATTTCAAAGGGTAAATTCCAATCAGGTGGCTGAACAACAGGTGTAGAGACTAATGCTTTTTTAAGTATTTCAAATGCTTCTACACAATCATCATCAAAGACAAATGGTACATCTTTTGTAATAAATTAGTCAGAGGCCGAGAGATTTTTGAGAAGTCCTTAATGAACCTCCTATAAAATCCAGCGTGACCAAGGAAGCTTCTTATACCTTTGATGTCCTTGGGACATGGCATCTTTTCGATAGCACCAACCTTGGCTTTATCAACTTCAATACCTCTTTCAGAAACCTTGTGCCCCAAGACAATACCTTCATTAACCATAAAGTGGCACTTTTCCCGATTCAAGACAAGATTAGTTTCTTCACATCTCTGCAAAACTCTAGCAAGATTGCTCAAGCAATATCAAAAGAGGAACCATAGACGGAAAAGTCATCCATGAAAACCTCACAAATCTTTTCGCGAAAGTCAGAGAATATAGCCATCATGCATCTTTGAAAGGTAGCAGGTGCATTACATAAACCAAAAGGCATACATCTATAAGCAAAAGTACCAAAAGGGCATGTAAAAGTAGTCTTTGATTGATCTTTAGCCGACACAGGTATTTGAGAGAAACCAGAATAACCATCTAGAAAGCAATAATGTGTATGTTTGCATAATCTTTCTAGCATTTGATCAATAAAAGGTAAGGGGTAATGATCTTTCTTGGTAGCCTTATTTAATTTGCGGAAATCAATTACCATCCTATAACCTGTGATAATTCTTTGCGGAATCAATTCATCTTTATCATTAGGGACAACAGTAATACCTCCCTTCTTAGGGACACAATGGACAGGACTTACCCACTGACTATCAGCAACGGGATAAATTATACCTGCCTCCAGAAGCTTGAGTATTTCTTTTCTTACCACTTCTTTCATTTTAGGATTCAAGCGTCGTTGAGGATCACAAACTGGTTTGGCGTCCGCTTCCAAATTTATTTTATGTTGACATAGAGTGGGACTGATGCCCTTAAGATCATCCAGAGTATATCCAATAGTGGCACGGTGCTTCTTCAGAGTTTTCAATAATCTTTCTTCTTCATGCTCTGAAAGGTTAGCGCTAATAATGACAGGATATATTTTCTTTTCATCAAGATAAACATATTTAAGATTATCTGGCAACGGTTTAAGCTCAAACACGGGATCACCCTTGGGTGGAGGAGGATCCCCTAGGATTTCAACAGGCAAATTGTGTTGCACAATAGGTTCCTGTTTAAAGAATACTTCATCTATTTCCCTTCTTTTATTCATGAACATATCATTTTCATGGTCTAGCAAATAGTGTTCTAAAGGATCACTAGGAGGTACGGCGATAGAAGCAAGACCAATAATTTCATCCTTACTAGGCAATTCTTCCTGACGATGTTGTTTACTAAATTTAGAGAAATTAAACTCATGAACCATACCGTCCAAGCCAATAGTAACAACATTCTTTTCGCAGTCTATCTTAGCGTTAACAGTATTCAAGAAGGGTCTACCAAATATAATGGGGCAAAAGCTATCTCGTGGAGAACCAAGAACAAGAAAATCAGCGGGATATTTGGTTTTCCCACTCAAGACTTCAACATCTCTAACAATTCCCATTGCAGATATAGTATCTCTATTGGCAAGTTTAATTGTAACATCAACATCTTCTAACTCAGCAGGTGCAATATCATGCATAATTTCTTTGTATAAGTCAATGGGTATAACACTAGCACTGGCACCCATATCACATAAGCCATGATAACAATGATCTCCTATTTTAACAGAAATAACAGGCACGCCTACCACAGGTCTATGTTTATCTCTAGCGCAAGGTTTAGCAATTCTAGCAGTTTCACCACAGAATTGAATAACATGCCCATCAATATTATCAGACAAGAGATCTTTAACAATAGCAATATTAGGTTCTACTTTGACTTGCTCAGGAGGTGTATAAGTTCTAATATTTCTTTTATGAACAACAGCTGAAGCTTTAGCATGATCCTTCATTCTAACAGGGAAAGGTGGTTTCTCAACATAAGAAGTGGGAACAATAGGATCATTATAAGTTACAGTCTTTTCTTCAACTTTAATAGGTGAAGCTACTTTTACTTCTATGGGAGGATGATATTTAAACCACTTCTCCTTGGTGAGATCAACATAAGTAGCAAAAGATTCACAGAAAGAAGCTACTATCTCAGAGTCAAGTCCATATTTAGTGCTAAACTTACGGAAAATATCGGTATCCATAAAAGATTTAACACAATCAAACTTAAGTGTCATACCTGACTCCTTACCTTCGTCGAGGTCCCAATCTTCAGATTTGCGTTTAATTCTATCCAATAAATTCCATCTAAATTCAATAGTCTTCATCATAAAAGAGCCAGCACAAGAAGTATCGAGCATGGTGCGATTGTTATCAGGAAGCCGAGCATAAAAACTTTGCATAATTATTTCTCTTGGGAGCTCATGATTGGGGCATGAATAGAACATTGATTTAAGCCTCCCCCAAGCTTGAGCGATGCTTTCTCCTTCGCGAGGCCAAAAATTATATATATAATTACGATCACGATGAACAAGATGCATAGGTTAATACTTTTGATGAAATTCCAATTTCAATCTTTTATAGTTCCATGATCCCATATCATCACATAGCCTATACCATGTCAATGCGTCTCCCTTCAAAGATAAAGGTAAAGCCTTCTTCTTAAGAACATCATCGGGTATACCTGCAAGCTTGAATAGTCCACAAACATCATCCACATAGCGTAGATGTTCATCAGAATGCTTTGTTCCATCTCCTGTAAAAGTGTTAGCTAGCAGTTTTTCCATCATACCCGAAGGAATCTGAAAAGGAGTTTCATTTTCAGTAGGTTCAGTAGGTTCAGTAGGTTGAGGAGCAACTCTTTGCTCTATTGGACGGGGTGAAGATACCCCGAACAAGCCCCTCAGATAATTACTTTCCATAGTAACAAGTGACAGAAAATTTCAGCACACTATATAAGGTTTTCCTTACCAAATTCCACCTACCAAAGGCGCTTCACTCCCCGGCAGCGGCGCCAGAAAAGAGTCTTGATGACCCACAAGTATAGGGGATCTATCGTAGTCCTTTCGATAAGTAAGAGTGTCAAACCCAACGAGGAGCAGAAGGAAATGATAAGCGGTTTTCAGCAAGGTATTCTCTGCAAGTACTGAAATAAGTGCTAACAGATAGTTTTGTGATAGGATAAATTGTAACGAGCAACAAGTAACGAAACTAAATAAAGTGCAGCAAGGTGGCCCAATCCTTTTTGTAGCAAAGGACAAGCCTGGACAAATTCTTATAATAGGAAAAGCGCTCCCGAGGACACATGGGAATATTGTCAAGCTAGTTTTCATCACGCTCATATGATTCGCGTTCGGTAATTTGATAATTTGATATGTGGGTGGACCAGTGCTTGGGTGCTGTTCTTACTTGAACAAGCATCCCACTTATGATTAACCTCTATTGCAAGCATCCACAACTACAACAAAAGTATTAAGGGTAAACCTAACCATAGCATGAAACATATGGATCCAAATCAGCCCCTTACGAAGCAACGCATAAACTAGGGTTTAAGCTTCTATCACTCTAGCAAACCATCATCTACTTATTACTTCCCAATGCCTTCCTCTAGGCCCAAATAATGGTGAAGCGTTATGTAGTCGACGTTCACATAACACCAGTAGAGGCTAGACAACATACATCTTATCAAAATATCGAACGAATACCAAATTCACATGACTACTAATAGCAAGACTTCTCCCTTGTCCTCAGGAACACACATAATTACTCACAAAGCATATTCATGTTCATAATCAGAGGGGTAAGAATATGCATAAAGGATCTGAACATATGATCTTCCACCAAATAAACCAACTAGCATCAACTACAAGGAGTAATCAACACTACTAGCAACCTACTAGCACCAATCCCAGACTTGGAGACAAGAATTGGATACAAGAGATGAACTAGGGTTTGGAGATGAGATGGTGCTGGTGAAGATGTTGATGGAGATTGCCCTCTCCCGATGAGAGGAGCGTTGGTGATGACGATGGTGATGATTTCCCCCTCCTGGAGGGAAGTGTCCCCGGCAGAACAGCTCTGCCGGAGCCCTAGATTGGTTCCGCCAAGGTTCCGCCTCGTGAGCAGGGTGTGGGCCCCCTGGCCTTCATCTTTGGCGATGATTTTTCTTTATTTATTTTAAGATATTCCGTGGAGTTTAAGGACTTTTGGAGTTACGGAGAATAGGCCTTCAATATTTGCTCCTTTTCCAGCCCAGAATTCCAGCTGCCGGCATTCTCCCTCTTCATGTAAACCTTGTAAAATAAGAGAGAATAGCCATAAGTATTGTGACATAACGTGAAATAACAGCCCATAATGCAATAAATATTGACATAAAAGCATGATGCAAAATGGATGTATCAGCCTCCTGTTACCATTAGCCTTAGACGCACAGTTCGGGACCCCCTACCTGAGATCCGCCGGTTTTGACACCGACATTGGTGCTTTCATTGAGAGTTCAGCTGTGACGTTAAAGATGGGCTTGATGGTTCGCCTTGTTATCAAGGACAACATCACCTCTGGGGGAGCCCTGGCCTCAGGCCAAACCCTTCGACTGGGTGGCTTCACTATGACCGCCCGTTCAGCTGTCGGGCCGACGATGACTTCTCGGGTTATCGAAAATCACCTCCGCGTCAGCTCAGAATACTCCAAATAGATGGATCCGATGGAGTTATTGTCTTTAAACGAATTCCTGGATCGCATCGCTGCCTTGGGAGTCGTTACGGACTACGATCAGATTGGGCTTAAACCCGACCAGAGAGAAATTGAATCTCCACCAATCACCCATCAGATAGCGGTAGTGGAGGAGCAATGCGGCGACACATCCTCTACATTGAGGACGAACTATGTTCGGGTTTCCGAGCTCACAGAGCTGGACACCTGCCCGCGAGAAGAGGGGCCCCGTACTCTGAACCTAGAATCGGACCGTGGGCCTGAAAAATTGGTTGATATTCCGGAGCCCGGACTGTTAAGCTCGGAAGTTTTTCAAACTCCGGATCCCAGATTGGGTCAGGGTTCGGATTTAAAGCCACCCACCCACCCAGATACAAGCGATTTTATCCACATCAGACAACAGTCCCAGGAAACGGTCCATCACTTTTGGGCCAAATTCCGCCTTGTCAAAGGACATGATCAAAGACTGCCGCGATGAAGACACAATCTCATTATTCTGCAAAAACTACACAGACGAGGGAATCCTCAATGCAATCAATCACAGTCACGTATCACACTTTGTTGACTTGGCAACCATAGTACAGAAGTACTGCGCAATGGAAAGCGCCTTGAAAACTCAGGCAGCCTCTTGGGAGCCACTAGTTTCCACTAAACCCCTCGTCCAGACAAAAAGGATGCACCCTCGTAGGTCGCCCGATCCAATAACAAAAAAACAAAGCCCATTACGGAGCGCGGAACTGTTCTGGAGGGATGGCTCGACAGTCCATGCAAAATACACACAACACCGGATACTGTACCAACCCATAGCCTTAGAGCATGTCGGATACTCCGGCAAGTGGCCAAGAGCAGCGAGGATCTCCTCACCAAAAATACCGCAGAGCAACATCCCACGGAAGACAATAACCCTTCAGTATTGACAGTCTTCGAGAATTTTGCCTCAAACAGTAGGCGCAAAAGGGCACTCCGCGGCCTCGCTGAAATCTGCCAAGTTGTAGTAATAAACCCCTGGAATGACACGGCCATAACTTTCAATGCCAGTGACGAACCAAAATTCAGAACAGTCCGGGCACCAGCCGCATTGGTCCTCAGTCCAATTGTGGACGGCTTTTGGCTTACCAAAGTGCTCATGGACGGCGACAGCGGACTAAACCCCATTTAGAAGGAAACTCTCAACAAAATGGAAATAGATATGAGCCGCATTGAGCAAAGTAGCACGACCTTCCGAGGAATTATTCCCAGTCGGGAGGCGTGATGTGCGGGAAAAATCACACTCGATGTGGTATTCGGCACGCCGGAGAATTATTGGTCTGAAAAGATAACCTTTCAAGTGGCCCCTTTCAACAGTGGATGTCACACCCTGTTAGGGCGAGATGCATTTGCAAGCTTCCAAGCTATACCCCATTACGGGTACATGAAGCTCAAGATGCCCAGGCCCAATGGAATCATCACTCTTGCCAGTGATCCGGACATAGCACTCCATGCCGAAAACAAAACCGCCGCCTTGGCCCTCGAGGCATTGTCCGAAGCCCTCGCGGCCGAAGAACTAACCGCATTGCGCTCCATGGTGGATAGGGACGACATGATACTCGATAAGCGATCCAAATCCACCTCCTTTAAACTAGCAGACGAAATAGTCAAATTCCAGGTCCACCCAATGGACTCCACGAAGACAGCATCCATCGGGGCATATCTGGACCCCACGGTCGATGCTGCACTGTGGGCGTTCCTACGCAAAAACTGGGACATATTTGCCTGGCACCCTTCTGATATGCCAGGGATCCCACACAGGCTGGCCGAACACAGCCTAAACATATTGAAGGGATACAAGCCGGTCAAGCAAACATTACGACGCTTTTCCGAACCCAAACGACAAGCCATGGGAGAGGAGCTAGCCAAGTTACTCGAGGCCGAATTCATCAGAGAGATAAAACACCCGGACTGGCTAGCAAACCTGGTGATGGTACCAAAGAAGGATAAATCCTGGCACCTATGTGTCGACTTTAAAGACCTTAACAAGGCTTGCCCTAAGGATCCCTTTCCCCTTCCCCGCATTCATCAGATTATCGATGCTACTGCAGGACACGACTCACTATGTTTCCCCGACGCATACTCCGGACACCATCAAATCAAGATGAAGGAGTCCGATCAAGCCGCAACAACATTTATCACCCCATACAGGCCTTTCTGCTTCAACACTATGCCTTTCAAGCTCAAAAACGCCGGTGCCACCTATCAACGCATGATTCAAACATGCCTGGAGAAACAAATCGGTAAGACAGTTGAAGCATACGTGGATGACGTAGTCATCAATACCAGACACATCGAGTCATTAATAGACGATCCGCGTCTCACATTCGACAACCTTAGAACATATGACATCAAGCTCAATCCAGAGAAGTGTGTTTTCGGTGTTCCCGCTAGAAAACTTATGGGCTTCATCGTTTCCAACAAAGGAATTGAGGCAAACCCAGCCAAAATCCGAGCTTTGTCACAGTTGGCTACGCCAACAGACCTTAAACAAGTCCAAAAACTATCCGGCTGTGTGGCAGCCTTAAGCCGCTTTATCTCCAGACTTGGAGAAATGGCGGTCCACTCTATCGCCTTCTCTGACGCACCGATCACTTTGAGTGGACGGACGCGACAACGGCCGGATTGGAAGAAATAAAGGCTCTTCTAGCGAGCAACCCAATCCTGGCCGTGCCAAACGTCGGTGAACCCATGTTACTATACATATCGGCCACACACCAAGTCGTGAGTGCGGTGCTCGTCGTCGAACGAGAGGAGAACGAACACAAATTCTTCAGAAGCCTGTATACTACGTATCCACTATTCTCACACCATGCAAATCCCGGTACACACATTACCAAAAAATAGCATACGCGGTCTTCATGGCGTCCCGGAAGCTACGACACTACTTTCAAGAATGCTCCATAACTGTGGCCTCCGAGGTACCACTCAAGGAGATAATAAATAACCGACGCCACGAGACAGATTGCCAAGTGGGCCATTGAGATCCTCCCATTCGACATTACATACAAACCGCAGCGGGCCATTAAATCTCAAGTACTGGCCGACTTTGTCGCCGAATGGACGGAGGCCGAACTCCCTAAAGAGTACGACACATATTCCAACTGGGTCATGCACTTCGACGGCTCCAAAATGCTGACGGGCCTAGGGGCAGGCGTTGTCCTAACATCCCCTACTGGAGATACTGTTTAGTACGTCCTACAAATATTATTCACGGACTCCAACAATGCATCCGAATACGAAGCCTTATTGCATGGTCTTCGGATGGCCGTCTCCATGGGTATACAACGCCTGGAAGTGCGCGGGGATTCAAACCTCACAATATCTCAAATAAATGGAGATTTTGATGCCAAATATCCAAAGATGGCAGCTTACCGTAACGCCGTTCTCAAAATGTCGGCTCGGTTCGAGGGGCTCGAGTTTCACCATGTGGCTCGAGAAAGTAATCAAGAGGCGGACGTCCTTGCTTGCATCGGCGCCAAGCGCGACCCCGTCCCACGTAACATCTTTTTGGAAAGGCTTTTCAAGCCATCCGTGGTGTGGCAAGGGGAGAGCAGCAACACCAATCCGGATCCGACAAATTCCGAACACACCGACATCATCGGGGGCTCAGCTACCGACATTACACCATCGCTCATCTTATCATGGCAGTCATCGCCCCATGGACCAAACCCTTCTTGGGCTACCTCAATAGGCGAGAGCTTCCCGAGGATCAGAATGAGGCACGCTGCATTGTGCGGCGCTCTAAAGCCTACAAGGTTCACGAGGGAGAACCCTATAAGAAAAGCGCTACCAGAGTACTTCAAAGATGTATCTCCGAAGAAGAAGGGCGACAACTCTTGGCTGAAATTCATGCCGGTCTCGGTGAGCGAGTCCTAGATTAGGGGGTCCTCGGACAGCCGGACTATATGCTTATGCCGGACTGTTGGACTATGAAGATACAAGATTGAAGACTTCGTCCCGTATCCGGGTGGGACTTTCCTTTGCGTGGAAGGCAAGCTTGGCAATTCAGATATGTAGATTTCCTTCTCTGTAGCTGACTCTGTGTAACCCTAGCCCCCCTCCGGTGTCTATATAAACCGGATGGTTTAGTCCGTAGGACAACAACAATGATAATCATAGGCTAGCTTCTAGGGTTAGCCTCTATGATCTCGTGGTAGATCAACTCTTGTAATACTCATATCATCAAGATCAATCAAGCAGGAAGTAGGGTATTACCTCCACAGAGAGGGCCCGAACCTGGGTAAACATCGTGTCCCCCGCCTCCTGTTACCATTAGCCTTAGACGCACAGTTCGGGACTCCCTACCCGAGATCCGCCAGTTTTGACACCGACATTGGTGCTTTCATTGAGAGTTCCACTGTGACATTGAAAAAAAGGTTTGATGGCTCGCGTTGTTATCAAGGACAACATCACCTCTGGGGAGCCCTGGCTTTAGGCCAAACCCTCCGACTGGGCGGCTTCGTCATGGCCGCCCATTCGGCCACCGTGCCGACGATGACTTCTCAGGTCATCAAAAACAGCCTCCTCGACAGCTCAGAATACGCCGAGCAGATGGATCCAATGGAACTTTCGTCCTTGAACGAGCTCTTGGATCGAATCGCCGCCCTGGGAGTCAGTACAGGCTATGATCGGATTGGGCTTAAACCCGATCAAAGAGAGATCAATTGTGGTGGAGGAGCAATGCAGCGATTCTTCCTCTATCTCGAGGATGAACTATGTACGGATTCCCGAGCTCTCCGAGCCAGATACCCGTTCACGGGAGGACATGACCCAAACTCTGAAGTTAGAATAGGACAGTAGGCCAGAAAAATTGGGCAACATCTCGAAACCCGAACCGCCAAGTTCGGAAGTTCCTCTTTGTAACGCCCCGGATCCGATGCGCCAGGTGTCTTCCAGCTATTCGTCGTTTTTGCCATGCCATTTGCTTGCGTGTTGCATTTTGCCATGTCAACACCTCCATTTCATCTGCATGTTTTTCAAAACTTGCATCCGTTCGGGTTCCCCCGGTTCTCTCCGTTGTCCGTTCTGAGCACAGCCACACTCGCACGCGCCCGTCGCACCTCCCCGCCCTTGGTTTTGTGAGCCGGCGAAAAACATTCTCGGAATGGGCCGAGATTTGCCGAGTGGCCTTGGTATATCACTGGTAGACCGCCCGTCAAATTTCTTTCCATTTGGAGGTCGTTTGATGCCCCAACGGTTAACCGAGCTAACCGAAACCCCCTTCTCTTTGCAGCCCAGCACCTCTTCACACATCCCACCTAAGCCCATCCAAACCCCCTCCATGCTCTCGGTCGTTTGATCGTGAGCATGTGGGCGAAACCCGCACCTCATTTGGACACTCCTAGCTCCCTCTACCTATAAATATATGCCCTCCTCCGTTCAAATAACAGCCCTAACCCTAGCTAACACCCCCCGCCGCCACCGGACACGTCCGGCCTCACCGGATGGGAATCCGCCGCCGCCCGCGGCCAATCGAGGTGCGCCACGCATCCTCCCGCCTCTGTCCACCGCGCCGGCCCGCGAGGGCCGAGCCAGGCCCTCCCGGCCCAGAGCGCCACCCGCGCGCGCCCGTGCCTCCCGGCCATCCCCGGCGCCGCCTCCCGCCATCTTGCGCCGCCCTCACTGCTCCTCGCCGGCTCCGCGAGCGCCGCCGCCTCCGCGCGTCACCGGGCGCTGCGCCGCCGTCGCCCTCCAGATCCGGCGCCTTGCCGCCTGGATCCGGTGCCCCGCCCATCTCCGGCGAGCTCCTCAAGCTCCGACGACCCCTCTCCGCCGTCTCCCTCCCTCGTTAGCGAGTTCTTCCTCAACTCCGGCCGCCGGCGCCTCAGATCCGGCGAGATCCACCGCCGCATCGATTCCCGTGCGAACCCTAGGTTGACCTCTGTTTTTCTCCAAGTCCCGAAATCAGCACAATATTTGCACTTGTTCATCATGTCATATCTCCATGACCGTAGCTCTTTTTTGTGCATATGATATATCAAAATGTTCATTGTGAGATGCTCTTCATGTCATTCCATTGTGTCATGCTTGTTTGAGTCCATCTTGATGCCATTATCATTGTTGCAAGAGTGCTATATGATGTTAGCTGCTGCCTGTTAACAAAATTTGCTATTTTGTCTTTTTCGTTGCATTTTGTGTGTGCGCCCTATGAGCTTGATGTCTACATGACTTTTGAGAATATTCATGCCGTCTTTACATTGGTGCAATCCACGTATTTTTTTGTGCCTCGTGGTGATTGCATCAAGCTCGTGAAGTAGGGTACTTGTTGTTACTGTTTTCTAGGCTGAATCTGTTACATCATGATGCTATGTAAACCTGCTGCTACAAGTCATTCTATGCATAATCTGGAGATCTTAACTAAGGATGTTTTATTATACATGTCATTCTCTATCCATCCATGCCCTTGGTTGCATTTATAGCTTGTTGTAGATTCTTCTTATCATGCTCCAAAGTTGCTAAATAATGTTGCTGTCAGCCTGTTAACATGAACTTCAGTTTTGCCATGTGTCTTTCTAGTGATCCATGCACCCTATCAACTTGCTATTGCCATGTGTAGATTCATAAATATGTTGTTTTGGTGTTGGTTGACTTCACATGCCATGAAACGCTCTGTGGAGAGTGGTACAAACTCACCAACATGCCTACTTATTGTTGTTCCTGCCTCTGAATCTGTCATATCATTTGCCATGTTTGCATGGATGCTACCATCTTCTCTTTTGAACTTTGTAATTAGTTCAGTAAGGGAGTTTTGTTACTTGTCTTTAGTATTAGCATGCCATGCTCTATTTTTCCATGATAGCTTGATGTAACATGTTGTTTGCGAGCTCTAAACATTGCAACCTGATGTTAGTTCTGTCATGCTTAGTGATTTTTTGCTAAGTCTGTGAACTGTTATTATTTGCAATCTTGTCATGTCCTTTTGAGCATGTTATATTGTTTTATGGAGATAGCTCAGTGTTTATGTTTTGTCATGCTTCATCTTTACATCACGTCCATGCCATTTGTTTTCATGTTGAGGTGTTGTAGCATATTGTTTTGATGCTTGCAAGATGCCTAGTTGCTGTTTTGGACAGATTGTTGTTATATCTTGTTTGGAGTGTATGTGTTGCACTGTTGCTCCGTTTGGAGTGTGCTCTATATGAAACTTGCTTAGAATTGCATGTAGTTTCATCTTATCATGTTGCATCCATGTTTGAGGGTGTTTGCTTGATGTTTGAATGCCTTTTGCATCAATGCCATGCTTAACTTGTTTTGCTCATATCTTCTAGGCCGTAGCACCGAATTAAATGAACTTTATATGTAACTTGACTAGATTTTCATGTAGACCATCTTGGTGCCTCTTAACTTGCTGTTTAACAACTTCAACTTAATGTTTGTTCAGACCTGGAACAATTTTGAAATTTGCATATGAGGACTTACCGGAATTGTTAGATGTTGTTTCCGGCCTCATTCAAACTTGCTTTGATGTGTTGTCCTTGTTTGCATCCTCTCTTGCCATGAGTGGCGTCATATAGCCTTGTCATGCATCATGCTTGGATGTGCATCATGTCATGTTTATGTGTTGTGTGTTTACCGTGGTGTTTGCTTCTTTCCGGTTGTGCTCCCTCTCGTTAGTTCCTGTTTCATTGCGATCGAGAGGATTCATTCGTCTACGCTTGGTTCGTCTTCATGGATTCATCTTCTTCATGGACTCGTTCTTCTTCCTAGCGGGATTCCATGCAAGATGACCGTTACTCTGGATCTCACTACTATCATTGCTATGCTAGTTGCTTCGTTCTATCGCTATGCTGTGCTACCTATCTCTTGTTTATCAAGCCTCCCAGATTGCCATGTCAGCCTCTATCCTTTTTACCCTTCCTAGCAAACCGTTGCTTGGCTATGTTACCACTTTTGCTCAGCCCCTCTTATAGCGTTGTTAGTTGCAGGTGAAGTTGAAGATTGCTCCATGATGGACAGGATTATGTTGGGATATCACAATATCTCTTATTTAATTAATGCATCTATATACTTAGTAAAGGGTGGAACGCTCGGCCTTATGCGTGGTGTTTTGTTCCACTCTTGCCGCCCTAGTTTCCTTCATACCGGTGTTATGTTCCTTGAATTTTACGTTCCTTACGCGGTAGGGTGATTTATGGGACCCCCTTGAAATTTCGCTTTGAATAAAACTCCTCCAGCAAGGCCCAACCTTGGTTTCACCATTTGCCTACCTAAGCCTTTTTCCCTTGGGTTTCCGGAGCCCGAGGGTCATCTTTATTTAACCCCCCTGGGCCAGTGCTCCTTCGAGTGTTGGTCCGAACTAGAGCCACTTGTAGTGCCACCTCGAGGAAAACTTGAGGGTTGGTTTTAGTTGTACGTAGTGTTCATCCGGTGTGCCCTGAGAACAAGATATGTGCAGCTCCTATCGGGATTTGTCAGCACATCCGGGTGGTCTTGCTGGTCTTGTTTTACCATTGTCGAAATGTCTTGTAAACCGGGATTCCGAGACTGATCGGGTCTTCCTGGGAGAAGGAATATCCTTCGTTGAAGGTGAGAGCTTGTGATGGGCTAAGTTGGGACACCCCTGCATGGTTTAAACTTTCGAGAGCCATGCCCGCGGTTATGTGGCAGATGGGAATTTGTTAATGTCCGGTTGTAGAGAACTTGACACTTGACTTAATTGAAACGCATCAACCGTGTGTGTAGCCGTGATGGTCTCTTTTCGGTGGAGTCCGGGAAGTGAACACGGTTTTGGGTTATGTTTGACGTAAGTAGGAGTTCAGGATCACTTCTTGATCATTGCTAGCTTCACGACCATTCTGTTTGTTTCTCTTCTCGCTCTTATTTGCGTATGTTAGCCACCATATATGCTTAGTCACTGTTGCAACCTCACCACTTATCCTTTCCATACCCTTTAAGCTTTGCTAGTCTTGATACCCATGGTAATGGGATTGCTGAGTCCTCGTGGCTCACAGATTAGTACAACAACAGTTGCAGGTGCAAGTTATGCGATGATCTTGACGCGAGAGCGATGTTACTTGTTTTGGAGTTCTTCTTCTGCTTCTTCTTCGATCAGGGGATAGGTTCCAGGTCGGTAGCCTGGGCTAGCAGGGTGGATGTCGTTTGAGTTTCTGTTTGTGTTTCATCCGTAGTCAGATGATGCTCTTGTATATGATGTTGTTGTATTCGTGTGGCATTGTATGCCTCTTGTATGTATCCCCAACTATTATGTAATGGTACGATGTAATGATATCCACCTTGCAAAAGTGTCTCTAATATGCGCTTCTATCCTTAGCGGGACCTTCGAGTTCCTTTAGGATAGGGTCGCATATTGGGCGTGACACTCTGCCCCTGGGTCTCAGATCGGGCTAGGGTTCATAGTTAAATCCACCCACCCACCCAGATACAAGTGATCTTTCCCACATTAGACAACAATCCCAGGAGACAGTACATCACTTTTGGGCCAGATTCCTCCTTGTAATGAGCAAGGTCAAGGATTGTCGCGAGGAAGACGCAATCTCATTCTTTTGCAAAAATTGCACGGACAAGGGAATCCCCAATGCCATAAGTCGCCGTGACATATCACACTTCGCTGACTTGGCGGCCATAGTACAGAAGTACTGTCCGATGGAAAGCCCCTGGCAGACCCAGGCAAAATTCTGGGATCCTCCGGCTCTCACTAAACCCCTTGTCCGAACAAAAAGGGTGCAGTCTCGCAAGTCACCTGATCCAATCACAAAGAAACCAATGCCCACTATAGGGCGTGGAACCGTATTGGAGGGATGGCTCAATGGGCCATGCAAGATTCACACCACACCGGATACCATACCAACACACAACCTTAGAGCATGTTGGATACTTCGGCAGGTGGCCAAGATCGGCGAGGATCTCCTCATTAACAATACCGCAGAGCATCACCCCGAAGAAAACAACAATACAGTGTTGACAGTCTTAGAGACTTTCGCCTCGAATAACAGGCGTAAGAGAGCACTCCGCGACCTCACCGAAGTCTACCATGTTGCAGCAATAAACCCCTAGCCTCTTTGGTCCTTAGTCCAATTATGGACGGCTTCTAGCTTACTAAAGTGCTCATGGACGGCGGCAGCAGATTAAACCTCATCTACGAGGAAACTCTCAACAAAATGGAAATAGACAAGAGCCGCATTGAGCAAAGCAGCACGACCTTCAGAGGAATTATCCCTAGTCGGGAGGCACGATGTGCGTGAAGAGTTACATTCGATGTGGTATTCTGCACGCCGGAGAATTACATGTCCGAAGAGATAACATTCCAAGTGGCCCCATTCAGTAGTGGATACCACGCCCTTTTAGGGCGGGACGCATTCGCGAGCTTCCAAGCTATACCCCATTATGGGTACATGAAGCTCAAGATGCCCGGGCCCAATGGAATCATCACTCTAGCCAGTGATCCGGACATAGCACTCCGCGCCAAAAATAGAACAGCCACCCTGGCCCTTGAGGCATTATCCGAAGCCCTCGCGGCGGAAGAACTAACTGCGCTATGCTCCAAAGTGGATAGGGACGATGTGATACTCGACAAACAATCCAAGTCCACCTCTTTCAAATCAGCGGACGAAATAGTCAAATTCCAAGTCCACCCAACGGACTCTACAAAAATAGCATCCATCGGGGCACAACTGAACCCCACAATCGACGCTGCATTGCGGGCGTTCTTACGCGAGAATTGGGACATCTTCGCCTCGCACCCTTCAGGCATGCCAGGGATCCCACGCAGGCTGGTCGAGCACAGCCTAAACATATTGAAAGGATACAAGCTGGTCAAGCAGACTCTACAGTGCTTTTCAAAGCCTAAATGACAAGCTATGGAAGAGGAGCTAGCCAAGTTACTCGAAGCCGGATTAATCAGAGAAATAAAACACCCGGACTGGCTAGCAAACCTAGTGATGGTACCAAAGAAGGACAAGTCCTGGTGCCTATGTGTTGATTTCAAGGACCTCAACAAGGCTTGCCCCAAGGACCCCTTCCCTCTCCCCCCATCGATTAAATCATCGACGCTACCGCAGGACACGACTCATTGTGCTTCCTCGACGCATACTCTGGATACCATCAAATCAAGATGGCGGAGTCCGATCAAGCTGCAACGGCATTCATCACTCCATACGGCCCTTTCTATTTCAACACCATGCCTTTCGGGATCAAAAACACCGGCGCAACCTACCAACGCATGATTCAGACATGCCTGGAAAAACAAATCGGCAAAACAATTGAGGCATACGTGGACACGTGGTCATCAAGACTAGACACGTCAAATCTTTAATAGACGACCTGAGGCTCACGTTCGACAACCTCCGAACATATGACATCAAGCTCAATCTGGAAAATTGTGTTTTCGGCGTTCCTGCCGGAAAGCTGCTGGGCTTCATTGTTTCCAACAGGGGAATTGAAGCAAACCCGGCTAAAATCCGGGCTTTGTCACAGTTGGCTACCCCAACAGTCCTCAAGCAAATCCAGAAATTAACTGGATGTGTGGCTAGCTTAAGCCGCTTTATCTCCCGATTGGGAGAAAAGGCACTACCTCTTTATCGCCTTCTGCGACGCACCGAACACTTCGAGTGGACGGATGCGGCTACGGCCAGACTGGAAGAAATAAAGGCCCTCTTGGCCAGCAACCCAATCCTAGCCGCACCGAACGTTGGTGAACCCATGCTATTGTATATAGCTGCAACACATCAGGTTGTAACCGTTGTGCTCTTCGTCGAACAAGAAGAGGATGGACATAAGTTCCCGCTTCAAAAGCCGGTATACTACGTATCTACTGTCCTCACTCCATGCAAGTCACGATACCCACATTATCAAAAGACAGCATACGCGGTGTTTATGGCATCCCGGAAATTACGACACTACTTTCAAGAGTGTTCAATCACGGTGGCCTTCGAAGTACCACTCAATGATATATTAAATAACCGCGATGCCACGGGCCGGATTGCTAAGTGGGCCATCGAGCTCCTTCCGTTTGACATTATATATAAACCACGGCGAGCCATTAAATCGCAAGTACTGGCTGACTTCGTCGCCGAATGGACAGAAGCCGAACTCCCTGAAGAGTACGACGCATACTCCAATTGGATCATGCACTTTGACGGCTCTAAAATGCTGGCTGGTCTAGGAGCGGGAGTTGTCCTGACATCCTCCATTGGAGATACAGTCCAATACGTACTCCAAATACTATACATAGACTCCAACAATGCAGCCGAATACGAGGCTCTGTTGCACGGTCTTCGGATGGCAGTCTCCATGGGCATCCAATGCCTAGATGTGCGTGGGGATTCAAACCTCGCAATATCCCAAATAAATGGAGACTTTGACACCAAGGACCCTAAAATGGTGGCTTACTGTAATGCCGTCCTCAAGATGTCAGCTTGGTTCGAGGGGCTTGAATTTCATCATGTGGTCTGAGAAAACAATAAAGCGGCGGATATCCTTGCCCGCATCGGTGCTATGGGCGACCCTGTCCCACCTAACATATTCTTGGAAAGGTTGTTCAAGCCATCCATGGTGTGGCAAGGGGAGACCGGCAATACTAGTCCGGATCCGACCACAACCCCAGAACCCGAACACTGACATAACCGGAGGCTCCGCCACCGAAATAACACCTTTGGCCCACGTAATCATGGCTGTCATCGCCCCCTGGACCAAACCCTTCTAAGCCTACCTAAATAGGCAAGAACTCCCCGAGGACTAAAATGAGGCACATTGCACTGTGCGACGCTCTAAAGCCTACAAGGTCTACGAGGGAGAGCTTTATAAGAAAAGTGCTAGCGGAGTACTCCAAAGATGTATCTCCGAAGAGGAAGGACGACAACTCTTGGCCGAACTTCATGCTGGACTCGGCGGCCACCACGCTGTAGCTCGGGCCCTTGTAAGCAAGGCCTTCCATACAGGTTTCTACTGGCCGACAGCCCGAGCAGACGCATAGGACCTCGTCCAACATTGCGTCGGTTGCTAGCTCTTCGCCAACCAAAGCCATATGCCACCTACCGCTCTCCAAAAAATCCCCATAACTTGGCCCTTTGCGGTCTGGGGGCTCGATATAGTCGGACCCCTTAAAGGAGGAAGCCATAAGAAAAAATACCTGTTGGTCATGGTGGATAAATTCACCAAATGGATAGAGGCCAAACCAGTTAAAACGCCCGAATCGGGACCAGTGATAGACTTCATATCAGGGGTTGTACACTGTTACGGTGTCCCCGATAGCATCAACACCGATAATGGCTCCAATTTCACAACCGACGAGGTGAAAACTTGGTGCGGCAACATGGGCATTAAGCTCGATTACGCCTCCGTCTATCATCCCCAAACAAACGGTCAAGTCGAACGAGCAAATGGTCTTATTATGAGCGGAATCAAACCCAGACTAGTGCGATGCCTGAAGGAATCAGACACGCACTGGGTCAAGGAGCTCGACTGCGTACTGTGGGGACTGCGGACCATGCCAAATCGCACTACCGGATACACACCATTCTTCATGGTGTACGGCGCAAAGGCGGTATTGCCATGCGATATCATTCATGACTCACCTCGAGTGCGCATGTATGAAGAGAGAGAAGCCGAGCTTCATTGGCAGGACAGTTTAGATGCCCTGGAGGAGGAGAGCGACATTGCAAAAGCCCGTTCCGCATTCTATCAGCAACAGGCTCGAAGGTATCAAAGCAAAGAAGTACGGGCCAAAACTTATAACGTTGGCGAACTCGTTCTACGACTACCGGAGAAGAAAAAGGACAAGCTCAAGCCCAAGTGGGAGGGTCCCTTCATCATTGATAAAGTTCTTATAGGAGGAGCATACTGCATGCGTGATGCATCAGATAATCGACTCGAGCTGAACCCATGGAACGCGGCCAGACTCCGAAGATTCTATGCCTAGCGCCAAACTCTGGTCGTCTCCTTCCCTCCGCCTTTTTTTAGGTTATATCCTCTCTCTTTCTTTTTTTATGGCCCTAAAGGCTTTAAGTGTGACTCCACTACACACTCTTGATGCACCATGTGCGCTCACTATACCTGGGGGCTTCTTATACAGAAGCTTAATAAAATGACCTTCAGGGCATCATGCCCACTGCATATGTGTCGTTTTTCCATATGTACCTTTTCTTCACCATTATATGCATCAATATGACTTAAGTTTTGGCCAAGCTGGGTTGCCTGGCTCCTGTGTTTATGCCCTACGTTCCCGTTAGTTCGGCTAGGGCATAAGGGGAGCACCTCTGCGATTGTTACTGCCGGGTACGCCAGACGTGTACCTTAGACTGGGTGAAGCCCAAAGCTAGCGTTCTTAAGGGAATATTCGGTCGGTGAACTAAAGATGTTTCTTACTTATTGAAATACAAATCCCCAGATGTTTCATATACTGCATCTCTGTTCGCAGTTCGGACATGTACATTAATGCATGCGTACCCAGGGAAGGGAACCCTTAACGGAACTATTCTCCCTGGAAGATGTTTCTTACTACCCATGTAATATAACATAACTAGTCGGGTACTTGTCTGTTCAAGCACTTATGACCCCTACGCTTTGTTTCCACGCGTACCCCGGTTTACATAACTGAGCGGGTATTCGGAAACACTCCGGACTGTCTGGTCCAGAGGCTGAAGCGAAAAGGTCCGCCATGACAAATGATTTACAATCCGTCTAGGGAGAAAATATGTCAATTGAAGTACATAGTCACTTAGACCCACATACTTCTTCTTCTATACCATCCAACAGGCTGTCTAGCCTACAATCCTGTTGGGAATACTTTGCAGCTAATCCTACCTGGTCATATACCAGACTAACGGGAATCTCTTTCCCATCTGACCCTACAGGTCCGACCAGGGCCATGTGATTCTGATCGATCTTGGTGTACCGTGTTTTCACCATGGCCCAAGCTTCCCTCGCACCTTGTCGGCAGGCAGATATCTTCCATAAATGGAAGTGCCTCCGCGCTCCCTTGAGCAGCTCTACAATCTCCCCCATGCTTCCTGGCAGGGAGGCGGATGGCCACAAGGCCTTGGAAATACCCTGCATCACCTGACGAACTTGTTCGTGCAGTTGCGAAAGCTCTTGCAGAAGATCGCCTGCGGATCCGGGCATCTCCTCTTCGGGACGACCAGTCAGTATACCTACAGACATAACTCTGTTAGCCCGTTTCTTTGCCGAACTATATAAAGGTTCGTCTGAGCACATACTAAAAATGCCGCGTTGAATCCTCTTATTCTCCTTCACGGAGTCAACAAGCTGGGCCCGAACATCTTTCAATTCCATGCCTAGCCGGGTATTGGCATCCTAGAGATCATTTTTCTCTCGCCTGACCCATGTAAGTACACGCTCGCCGGCCTCTAGTTGTCGTTGAGATCGTTGTTCATCCTCTTGAAGGATCTCCGGATTCACTCCGGGATTGTCTGTGGAATCTACTGTTAGATCTGCAAACATGTCGAATATTATCTGGTACAAGTAATAACGTTTTTTGAGACAAGTATTACCAGATGAGGCCTTCTTGGATTCCTCCATTCCGGCAACTGCGGCCCTTAGCTGGGCTTTACACTCCTCTAGCTCTTGAGACAAATGGGTATTCTTCTCTATAAGGACCTATTCATACAATGATCCTTAAATCAGTTGTGCCAACTGTTTCAAGTCTCAGGGGCTACTGATATACATAATTATCAGATTTTGCTTACCCATATATCTTTTAAATACTGGTCTGTGGCTCTAGCAAGCCCATCTTGAGCAGCTCGGATGTACGCGTCTCCTGAATTGAAGGCATTGAACGCCTCTTCGGAGAAATTAGGGTCGCGGAGTGCGGCCCGCCGATGCCGGTGATTCATAGAGCTCTCCACTTTGGAATTTGTAGCGGATATTCTATCCGCATCCTTTGTCGGAGGACCATCCGGTGTTGTCCCCACATTAGCCTCCACCCTTGAAGCCGGCTCTGGAGTCCGGCTGGTAGAGGCGTGGCTGGCAGGATCTCCGGACATAGTCTGGTGAATACTCTTTCTGCCAGGGCACAATGGACATTGTTATATTTTAGAAATGACAATCACACATCATGTTTTAAATCATACCTCTTCAATGGTGTCTTAGTCCTGATCGCTTTCCTTTTAAGCCTACCCAGCTTAGGCGCCCCTTGTTGGTGAGTCGTTGCAGGTTTGGGATGGCGCGCCGATGGCTTTCCCATTATAGCATGATATATGTGCGGTGGGTAAGGTGTAAAGAGGGAGTCCTTTTCGAAAGTTAAGTCTCTTGTTTACTTACATGTGGTGCCGGGAGGAGGCCGGGATAATCGGTGATGATGGCCACCAAGGTGCCATCACGGCTCGCCTGATAGAACAACCTGCCGTCAAACTCCACAAATATGTCCGGATCTTCTTCGAGTCCGGGGTCGAGGGCCCGGTTGAGGTCCTCTTGCTGTGGAGGTGGGCTGTGGACCTCCCTCACGGCTTTCCGCAGTTCCTGTCATGGACTAGCGAGGTAAATATTTGTGATGAAAAACTGCGGGAATGAATAGAGTTGAGTAAAAGATAGTAGCTCACCCAGCTGGGGGGTTGTACATGGAAAATCCATCCCGTGGCTTAATGCGGATGAACTCCTCTCCTCCTCCTTTGTATAAATCAGACAATATTTTTGCCAGAGTGGCAGCGGAGTTCGGGCCTTTTCGGCCGCAGCGGGTGGCATCGTCTTCTCCATTGAAGTGCCATATGGGTTGCCCCCGATACTGGAGTGGCTGCACCCCCCGCATTATGCATATTGACATAACCTCGATTATTGTCAATCTGTACTTGGCAAGCGTTTTTATCCCGCCCATCAATTGAAGGACCTCTCTGCTATCTTCCTCCTGGGGGCTCCGAGGACGCCATCTATGGCGCTTCTTCAGCGGAGCATTTGTAAACTCCGGAAGACCCATTCGGATAGGGTCAGGAAGGGAGACGTCCTCTATATAAAATCACCCAGAAGGCCAATCTTCGGATGTCTTCTTCGGAGTGCCTGACAGGTATTCGGTCCCGGCGATGCGCCATATTTCGGCTCCGCCCACTTGGAATATTGGTACCTCCTGATTGCGGGGGACGAGGCAGAACATCATCTTCCATAGCTCGAAATGAGCTTCGCAACCCAGAAATAACTCACAGAGGGTGACATAACCTGCGATGTGCAGGATGGAGGCAGGGGTGAAGTTGTGCAACTGGAGGCCATAATACTCCAAGAGCCCGCGGAGGAACGGGTGGATTGGAAATCCGATGCCCCTCAACAAGTAAGGGACAAGGAACACTCGCTCCCCCCGAGATGGGTTGGGAAAACTCTCCGCTTGCTCCCCGCCGTCAAAGGTGGCTAATCCGGCTCGAATGGGGAGAAGGTATGCAGGGGGAGGAACCCCTGGGTTTGCAACTCCACCAATTGGTCATGGGATACGATACACTTCTCCTAATCACCTGGCCTGGCGCTATGGGGCGAGAGGAGGAGCTGCAGTGGCCAGCCATGATGGGATGGTTCTTTCGGGCGCGCTCTGATGGATCCTCATTTGGGGAAGATGGTGTGATTTGGATCTGAGGATCCCCGTCTCTTTAATAGACGATTCATTTACATGGTCAGGGTGGCAAGTGTAAAAATGGCCTGGCTTCTCGCATTCGCTCGACACGTGGAGACTAACATTATTAAGGTACAGAAGCCGATGAGTGCAACATTAAATGGGAAGCCGGACACTGCTCGTTTCAACAGGTACTATGGAGAATTTGGAGAAGAACCCGCCTTGCAATGCTGAAGACAATCTGTGCGCCGGACTCATCGTCATTGAAGCCTGGTTCAGGGGCTACTGAGGGAGTCCTGGATTAGGGGGTCCTCGGACAGCCGGACTATGTGCTTATGCCGGACTGTTGGACTATGAAGATACAAGATTGAATACTTCGTCCCGTGTCCGGGTGGGACTCTCCTTCGCATGGAAGGGAATCTTGGCAATTCGGATATGTAGATTTCCTTCTCTGTAACCGACTCTGTGTAACCCTAGCCCCTCTCTAGTGTCTATATAAACCGGAGGGTTTAGTCCGTAGGACAGCAACAATGATAATCATAGGCTAGCTTCTAGGGTTAGCCTCTACGATCTCGTGGTAGATCAACTCTTGTAATACTCATACCATCAAGATCAATCAAGTAGGAAGTAGGGTATTACCTCCAAAGAGAGGGCCCGAACCCGGGTAAACATCATGTCCCCCGCCTCCTGTTACCATTAGCCTTAGACACACAGTTCGGGACCCCCTACCCGAGATCCGCCGGTTTTGACACCAACACTCGGCGGTCACCGCGCCGCGGCTCGGTCCCTTCTAAGCAAGGCCTTCCGTACAGGTTTCTATTGGCCAACGGCCCGAGCAGACGCGCAGGACCTTGTCCAACATTGTGTCGAATGCCAGCTTTTCGCCAAACAAAGCCATATGCCACCCACCGCTCTACAAACAATCCCCATCAGTTGGCCTTTTGCGGTTTGGGGGCTTGATATGGTCGGACCCCTTAAAGGAGGAAGCCATAAGAAAAAATATTTGTTGGTCATGGTCGATAAATTCACTAAGTGGATAGAGGCCAAACCAGTTAAAACGCTGAAGTTGGGCCAGTGATAGATTTTATATCCGGTTTTGTGCACCGTTATGGTGTTCCACACAACATCATCACCGACAACGGCTCCAATTTCACAGCCGATGAGGTGAAATCCTGGTGTGCTAATCTAGGCATCAAGCTTGACTACGCCTCTGTCTACCACCCACAAACCAATGTCAAGTCAAACAAGCCAATGGTCTTATTATGAGTGGCATCAAATCCGATTAGTGCGGTCTCTGAAAGAATCAGACAAGCACTGGGTGGAGGAGCTCAACTCCGTACTCTTGGGGCTGCGGACCACGCCCAATCGTTCTACCAGATACACACCTTTTTTCATGGTGTATGGCGCAGACGCTGTGTTACCCTGCGACATTATTCATGACTCACCTCGAGTGCGCATGTATGAAGAGAGAGAGGCTGAGCTTGATCGGCAGGACAACTTAGATGCCCTGGAGGAGGAGCGCGATGTCGCAAAAGCCCGTTCCGCATTCTATCAACAATAGCCCCACAGATATCAAAGCAGAGAAGTACGGGCCAAGACTTATAATGTTGGCGAACTCGTTCTACGCTTGCCGGAGAAGAAAAAGAACAAACTCAAGCCCAAGTGGGAGGGTCCCTTCATCAGTGAGGAAGTTCTAACCGGAGGAGCGTACTGCCTGCGTGACACATCTGACAATCGCCTAGAGCTGAACCCATGGAACGCGGCCAGACTTTGAAGATTCTATGCCTAGCACCGGACTCTTTGTTCGTCTCTTTTACCCCCTTTTTGTTTCCAGTATTTATTTCCTATCTTTTCACATTTTCTTTCTTTTTAAGCCTTAAATCTTTAATACGGCTAAACCGTACATCTTCGACGCACACATTCTAAAATATGTATGTCAAGTATACCTGGGGGCTTCTTGTACAGAAGCTTATTATTATTATTATTATTATTATTATTATTATTATTATTATTATTATTATTATTATTATTATTATTATTATTATTATTATGTGTCACACCCTAGCTGGTTCATGCATTAGAGTGTTGCATCATGTTTACTCTTTTTTTAGAAACTTGAAATGGGGATGACAGAACCCCCAGCCCCCTCTGAAACAACTAGGGTTTACTAAAAATAATTTCAATGAACCTGAAATGCCCTTCTAAAATGTCCATCATTTTTGTCTTGGTTCAGAACCTCTGCCAAAAGTGATGCATAGTTTTTTAGGTCATTCTAAGGTCTTTGAGTTAATTCATAAGTATTTGAGTTTGGGCATTTAAAATTTATAAAATATTTCAAATGCTCAAATATCTCCAAACTAAAATGTTTCATGTTGGAAATATTCCAACTATGGACCAGGAGCAGTTTGGTGATTTTAGGAGTTGTCTAGGTATTTTTAATAATTCAACAAACTTACAGAGTAAAAACAAAAATAGAAAATAGGAAAACCCTTACCTGGCGCCTACTAACCGGCCCACCTGCCGGCCCAGCCCAGCTGCCGCGCCAGCGAGCTGCTTGGCTCGGCCAGGCAGGCAGGCAGGTGCTCGGCGGCGAGCACCGCATGGGTGCCACGCACCTGGTCGCCGCCTCGCCACTCCCCTCGTCAAGCCTCGACGTGGATCGATCCCTCTCTCTCCCCCGAACCCCCCAGACACCTCCTCTCCTCTCCAGCTCCTCCCCCTCGCGCTCCCCAGCCATGGCCGACGCCACCACTGCCGCTCCATCGTTGTAGCCGCGCTCCCCGCCGTCCGTGCCCCGTCTCGTCGTGTCCAGGAGCTCCGCCACCATCCTCTTCGTCGAGCTAGCTGAGCCCTGTGTGCTCGTGCGGCCCGAGTCCACCGCACCGACCTCGCCCAAGTCCGTCGTCGCCGGAGATCCCCTTCAACGCCGTCGCCGCATCAGCTCGTCCCCGACCCCGCCGGTGGCCTCTACGAGTGCTCTGTGAGCCTAGCTACCCCTCCTACCCTTCCTCTCTCGCCCCCGAGCCATGTAGCCACCGAACGGAGATCACCCGCACGCACCGCCGCGGATCTCATCGCCGACGTGCTCCCGGCCATCCTCTGGCCACCTCTCGGTGTCCATCACACTCACCACGCTGCGTTGGGTCCAACCGTGCCCTCCCCGCACCTCACTGCACCCCCTAGCTCGAGTTCGCCTCCAACCGAACTCCGGCAGCCGCCTAGGTCGTCGCCGGCGCCAACTCCGGCCACCCCGACCCCAACTAACTCCACCAAGAGCTGCGGTTCATCCCCACCTCCACTTAGATGCCTTCCGCGCCTCATTTGGTGGCCGAAACGGCCAAAACCACTTCCGCCGCCGCGTCGGGCTCGCCGGCAGCTAAACGTCGGTGCAGCCGACTTTGACTTTGACCACGGGTGGGTCCTGGTTGACTCCGTTGAGTCAATGACAGGTGGGGCCCAGCCCTGTGAACTAATCTGATTTAGTTTTAATTAAAATTCAACTAAACTAATCGCACTGACACCCTGGACCCACAGTCAGGTTTGACCTGGACGTCTCCGTTGACCATGACGTCATCCTGACACATTGCTGACGCAGTAAATTAATTACTGGATTTATTCTGTTATAGGAAATTCCAGAATTTAGTTTAAACTTAAAAAATTCATATAAATTCAACCGTAGCTCCAAATCAAACAAATTATATATGAAAAATGATCAGAAAAGTCCAATCTATCCATCTGTACTAGTTTCATGCATGTTTAAACAAGCTAACTTGATGTTTAGTGCAGAATAAGATAAAGCACTTTAAAAGGGCCATGTATGAGTTTGAAACTTGAATCTTTGGATCAAAATGGTTCAAACCCATCTGGTCTTAGTTGCATTAGCCCAACACACTCATATTGCCATGTTTCATGCATGCATCATATTGTTGCATATTGTTTGGTGATGTTTGTGTATCGTGCTCTTTGCGGCAGGTTCTGCCTCCGAGGAGTACCGTGATTACCCTAACGAAGAACCATATCAGTGCATCGACCCATCAGGCAAGCAACCAACCATTTGATCATATTGATACAATCCCATGTTCTCGCACCTGCTCTCTTTTACTGCATTAAGACAACCGTTTCAAATTGCTGTGTGCTACGGTAGTTGAACCCATTTCCTCTGCATGACCTGTCATTGCCACAGTAACTAGATGAAACCCACTAGCATGTGTAGGAGTTGTTTGAGCCATATGTATGTGTTGTTCCTACCTTGCTATGCCTGCTATGCTTAGAGTCGTGTCAGGTCTGGTTCATCTGGGTGATGGGCTAGAGTGAAATGATCATGCCGGTAATGAGAGTGATGCGGTGAACACGATTTGGTAAAGGTATCGATGAGAGGCCATGTAGGAGTACATGGTGGGTTGTTTCATTGAAGCCGACCTTGAGCACTGAGATCTGTATGCGTGATTTAAGATTCAGCTACTACCATACATTGGGCCCTGAAATATGACCCCGCTCGACTTCTTATTCACTTTAGTCCTTTGTCCAGGAGTTGCAAGTAGTTTCTGGTGTTTGTATTCTACTGGAGGCCATGGACAACGCTGACCATAGGGGTGGGCTGTGATGTGGTACGTGGCCGGGTGTACCGAATACCCATTAGGTATCTCGGAAACCCTATACACATCGTTCAGGGCCGTATGGGAAACCTCGGCCGGACTCCCTACGGATGGAACCTGAATAGGCGATAAACCTGGACTAGAGACTTATGTGTTTAGGTAGGTCGTGGTCTACACCCACGTCGTCTTTCGCTTGAAGTCTGCCGAGCACATGTCGAGTGCAGACGCTAAGTGGTGGAAACATGTATGAAGAAGTACACCCCTGCAGGGTTATCATAATCTATTCGAATAGCCGCGTCCGCGGTAAAGGACTACTTGGTTGCCTATACAGTTCATAGACAAGCGAATGGATACTACTAAAAATCTCAAGATAAGCGTGAGTGCCGAGGATGGCTCTTCCGTAGGATGACAGAGGTGGATCCTCGGTGGTGTATTGAAGTGGTGAGTAGTGGTCTCGTGTGCGCAAAATCATTTCAAGTTGGTGTATCGTAGGATAGCTTAGCCAAGGGTCAAAGCTGGCTTGCTGCATTAACCCCACCAACCCTTCTTGATAATGTGCATGTATATAGGATCTGATGTAAGTCTTGCTGAGTACCTTTGTACTCATGTTGCTATAATTTACTTTCTACAGAAGACGCTGCAACCCCTTCTGATGGGTTCTTCGTAGACGTTGACATCGATGAGTAGACCGAGGCCCAGGTGGTGATCCTGAGCTTGTGAAGGACCACGTAGTATAGACAGGCTTTCTCAAGCCTCTTTTATTTTACTAGTTGTCTGTACCCAGACAAGTTACTTCCGCTGCTGGCTTGTATGTCTGTATGACTTGAATGCTGGGTCGTGTGACCCGTACTTGTGTGCATGCTATGTATGGCTCTCTGAGCCTTAAATAAAGTACTTGCGTTGTAGAGTCATGTTGTGATGCCTTGTTGTATTTGCACATATCGAGCATATTATGTGTATGATTGAAATGCTTGGTATGTGTGGGGTCTGACTATCTAGTTGTTTATTCTTAGTAGCCTCTCTTACCGGGAAATGTCTCCTAGTGTCTCCACTGAGCCTTGGTAGCTTGCTACTGCTCCGGAACACTTAGGCTGGCCGGCATGTGTCCTTCTTCGTTCCTGTGTCTGTCCCTTCGGGGAAATGTCACGCGATGGATACCGGAGTCCTGTTAGCCCGCTACCGCCCGGTTTACCGGAGTCCTGCTAGCCCAGTGCTATAGCCCGGATCCACTTGCTGCTGACCGACACGTTCGATGCTGGGTCATGGATGCCTGTCCCTGTAAGTCTGTGCCACTTTGGGTTTACGACTAGCCATGTCAGCCCGGGCTCCTTACCATATGGATGCTAGCGACACTATCATATACGTGTGCCAAAAGGCGCAAACGGTCCCGGGCAAAGGTAAGACGACACCCGTGGGAATACCATGCGTGAGTCCGCAAAGTGATATGAGGTGTTACATTCTAGATCGATGTGGCATCGAGTCGGGGTCCTGACATTATTATTATTATTATTATTATTATTATTATTATTATTATTATTATTATTATTATTATTATTATTATTATTATTATTATTATTTTCAGAGCATCAAGCTCACCACATATGTGTCTTTTCCACGTATGTAACTTTTCTTCGCCATTATATGCATCGATATGACTTAAGTTTTGGCCAAGCTAGGTTGCCTGGCTCATGTGCTTATGCCCTACGTTCCCGTTAGTTCGGCTAGGGCATAAAGGGAGCACCTCTGTGATTGTTACTGCCGGGTCATCCGGATGTGTACCTCAGACTGGGTGAAGCCGAAAGCTAGCGTTCTTAAGGGAATATTTGGTCGACGATCTAAAGATGCTTTTTACTGATCACATTATGAACCCCCAGATGTTATGTATGTTGTGGTTTTCTCAATCACAGTCTGGACATGTATGTTAAATGCATGTCGACCCAGGGAAAGGAACCCTTAACAGAACTATTCTCTCTAGAAGATGTTTCCTACGTTCAAAATGTAATATAACATAACTAGCCGGATACTTGTCTGTTCAAGCAACTATGACCCCTACGCCTGGTTTCCATGCATACTCCGGTCTACATTACCGAGCGGGTATTCGGAAGCACTCCGCACCTTCGGGTCCAGAGGTTGAAGCGAAAAGGTCTGCCATGACAATCATTTTACATTTCAGCTAGAGACATAATTTGTCAATTGAAGTACATAGTCACTTGGACTCAGAAACTTCTTCCACTATGCCATCCAATAGGCTATCTAGCCTACAATCCTATTGGGAATACATGGCGGCAACTTGTACCTGGTCATATACCAAACTAACATGAATTTCTTCTCCTTTTGACCCTACAGGTCCGACCCGGGCCATGTGATTTGGGTCGAGCTTGGTATACCGAGTTTTTACCATCGCCCAGGCCTCTCGCGCACCTTCCCGGCAGGCCGATATCTTCCATAATCGGAAGCACCACCGCGTTCCCTTGAACAGCTGTACAAGCCCCTCCATACTTCTTGGAGGGGAGTCGGATGGGCATAAGGCCTTGGAAATACTTTGCATCACCTGTCGAGCTCGCTCGTGCATTTGCGTCAGCTCTAGTAGCAGATCACTCGATGATCCGGACACCTCCTCTTTGGGACGGCCCATCAATATACCTACAAACATAACTCTGTCAGTTCCTTCCCTTGCCGAACTTTGTAAAGGCAAGTCCGAACACATACTAAATATGCCGCCTTGCAGCTTCTTATTCTCCTTCACGGAGTCAGCTAGCTTGGCCCGCACATCTTTTAGCTCTTCGCCGAGCTTGGTGTTGGAATCTTGGAGTTTATTCTTCTCCACCCTAACTTGTGTCAGTATACGTTCGCCCGCGGCCAGTTGCCTTTGACCTCCTGGATCTCCCGCTCGTGCGACTTCCGGTGCCTCTTTCAGATGATCTTATGACTCTACCATAAGATTTGCACCTGTATTAATACTCCTGGTATATGATCATGTTTTCTCGATAGAGGGGAACATTACCAGGCGCTGCGTTCTTGGATTTCTCCAGTTTGGCGGTAGTAGGAGTTAGCTGGGCTTGACACTTCTCCAGCTCTCGAGACAACAGGTTGTTCTTCTCTTTGAGCACCTGAGTATACAACGATCCTTAAATCAGTTGCTTCAACTGCTTCAAGTCTCGGGGGCTACTGGTATATAATTATCAGAATTATGCAATTATGAACATACCCGCATATCTTTCAAATACTGATATGTGGCTCTGGAAAGCCCATCTCGAGTAGCTCGGATGTATGCATCACCCGAGTTGAAGGCATTCAAAGCCTCTTCTGAAAAACCAGGGTCGCGAAGAGCGGCCCGCCGGCGTCGATGATTCATGGTGCTTTCCACTTCAGAGTTTGTGGCGGATACTTTTTCCGAATCCTCTGCAAAAGGGCAATCCGGTGTCACTTCCACGTTAGCCTCAGTCCTCAAGACAAGGTCCGGAATCCGGCTAGTAGAGGCATGACCGGCAGGATCCCCAAACACAGTCCGGCGAATGTTTTTCCTGATAAGACACAACAAATAGTCTCATACTTTAAGATGACGACCATGGAGCATATTTAAAACCATGCCTCTTCAATGAAGGCTCGGCCATATCTCTATTTGCCTTTGTCTTTGAAGGCCTGCCCGTTGTAGGTGCCGCCTTCTTGCGCGTCGCCTCAGGTGCAGCGTGGCGCGCCGATCGCCTCCCCTTTAGAGCACAATATAGTGTGGTGGGTAAGGCGAAAAGGGGAAATTCTCTCAAAGGACAAGTCTCCTGATTACTTACATGCAACGCAGGGAGGTGACCGGGATAGTCAGCAATGATGGCCACTTCGGTGCCGTCACAGCTCGCCTGGTAAAACACCCCTTCCCCGAGCTCCACGAATATATCCGGATCCTCTTCGAATCCAAGGTCAAGGGCCCGGTTGTGGTCCTCTGGCTGTGGTGCGGGGTTGTGGATCTCCCTGGTGATTTTCCGCCATTCCTGTTATAAATGGACGGATTAATATTTACGAAAAAGGATTCAGGGAGTTAATGGAGTAGAGTAGTGGGATAGGAACCCACCCAGCTGGGAGGGTTGTACATGGAAAATCCATCCCTGGGCTTAATGTGGACGAACTCCTCCTCCTCCCCTTTGTATAATCCGGACAATGTTTTTGCAAAGCAGCGGAAGTGTCCGGACCCTTCCAACCATAGCGGGTGGCATCATCTTCTCCATTGAAATGCCACATAGGGTGCCCTCGGTATTGGAGTGGCTAAACCCCTCACATTATGGATATCGCCATAACCTCGACTATTGACAATCCGGATTGAGCGAGCTTCTTTATGTTGCTCATCAATTGGTGGACTTCCATGCTATCTTCCTCCCTGGGGCTCCGAGGATGCCAGCTAAGGTGCTTCTTCAATGGAGAACTTGAAAATTCAGGAAGACCCCTTTGGATTGGGTCAGGAAGGGAGACGTCCTCAGCGTAAAACCATTCGGAAGGCCATTCTTCGGATGCCTTCTTCAGCGTGCCGGATAGGTATCCGGTCCCGGCAATGCGCCATATCTCAGCTCCTCCCACTTGGAATATTGATCCCTCTTGATTATGAGGGACGAGGCAAAACACCTACTTCCATAACTCGAAACGGGCCTCACAACCCAGAAATAGCTCGCAAAGAGCAACATAACCTGCAATATGCAGGATGGAGGAAGGTGTGAAGTTGTGCAGTTGGAGGCCGTAGTACTCCAGAAGCCCTCAGAGGAACGGATGGATTGGAAATCCGACACCTCTCAGCAAGTAGGGAACAAAGTATACTCGTTCCCCCCTGGATGGGTTGTGGAACTTCTCCCCTGCTCCCCGCCGTCGAAGGAAGCCAATCCGGCTCGTACGAGCACTAGATCTGCGGGGGGAAGGAATCCCTGGTATGCAGCTTCACCAGTTGGCCATGGGATGCGAAACACTTTTCCCAATCACCCTATTTGGGCCCGTGAGGGTGCGAGGAAGAGTTGGGAGCGCTAGCAATGTTGGGGTGGTTTCTGTGGGCAAGCTCCGAGGATTCCTTGTTTGGGGGAGATGGTGTGGATTAGATCTGAAGATCCCCGTCTCTTTAAATATACAATTTTCTCACATGGTCAGGGTGGTAAGTAGAAAAATGCCCCGACCTCTCGCATTCGCTCGACATGTGCAAGCTGAAATCATGAAGCTGCAGAAGCCGAGGAGCGCGAGTTTAAATGGAAGCTGGATACCGCTCTTTAAGTGAGGTACTTTGAAGTATTAGGAGAAGCAACCCGCCTTGCAATGCCGAAGACAATCTACGGACCGGACTCATCATCATTGAAGCCTGGTTCGGGAGCTATTGAGAGAGTCCTGGATTAAGGGGTCCTCGGACAGCCGGACTATATACGTGGGCCAGACTATTGGGCTATGAAGATACGAGATAGAAGACTCCGTCCCGTGTCCGGATGGGACTCTCCTTTGCGTGGAAGGCAAGCTTGGCGATTCGGATATGTAGATTCCTTTCTCTGTAACCGACTTTGTGTAACCCTAGCCCCCTCCGGTGTCTATATAAACTGGAGGGTTTAGTCCGTAGGACAACAATCACAATCTCATAGGCTAGACTTCTAGGGTTTAGCCATTACGATCTCATGGTAGATCAACTCTTGTAATACTCATATTCATCAAGATCAATCAAGAAGGAAGTAGGGTATTACCTCCATAGAGAGGGCCTGAACCTGGGTAAACATTGTGTCCCCCGCCTCCTGTTACCATTAGCTTTAGACGCACAGTTCAGGACCCCCTACCCAAGATCCGCCGGTTTTGACACCGACTGAGGGAGTCCTGGACTAGGGGGTGTCCGGACAGCCGGACTATCATCATCAGCCGGACTCCAAGACTATGAAGATACAAGATTGAAGACTTCGTCCCGTGTCCGGATGGGACTTTCCTTGGCATGGAAGGCAAGCTTGGCGATCCGGATATGTAGATCTCCTACCATTGTAACCGACTCTGTGTAACCCTATCCCTCTCCGGTATCTATATAAACCGGAGGGTTTTAGTCCGTAGGACAACAACCATTACAACAATCATACCATAGGCTAGCTTCTAGGGTTTAGCCTCCTTGATCTCGTGGTAGATCCACTCTTGTACTACCCATATCATCAATATCAATCAAGCAGGAGTAGGGTTTTACCTCCATCGAGAGGGCCCGAACCTGGGTAAAAACATCGTGTCCCTTGTCTCCTGTTACCATCCGCCTAGACGCATAGTTCGGGACCCCCTACCCGAGATCCGCCGGTTTTGACACCGACATTGGTGCTTTCATTGAGAGTTCCTCTGTGCTGTCACCGATAGGAAGGATGCCTCTTCCCGTCTTTAAAGACGGTATCTTCGCCAAAGGAGCCTTGGCCGCTGGCCAAACTATCCGGCTGGGCGGTTTTCTCATGACCGCCTGTTCGGCCACCGCTTCGACGACGACCTCCCAGGTCGTCAAAAGCAATCTTCGCGTCAACTTGGAATTCACCGAGCAGTTGGATCCAATAGAGCTCTCGTCCGTAAACGAGCTCTTGGATCGCATTGCCGCCCTGGGACTCGCTACAGACTACAATCAGATTGGGCTTAAAACCGATCTGAGAGAGATTAACTCTCCCCAGGTTACCCACCATGTTGTGGTGGTAGAGGAACAACGCGGCGACTCTTCTCCTAGATTGAAACCTGGTCGTGTCCGGGCTTCCGAACCCTCCATGCCGGATTCCCGCGGGGGGACGGACTTCGATCAAGCACTGAACCTAAAGTCAGGCATCGGACCGGACTCGTTGGACAACGTCCAACGATCCAAGCTTCCAAATTCTGAAACTTCTCGGCCCTTGAGCCTCGAGATGAGTAGGATTCCGGACTTAATTCCACCCACCCACCCAGACATATGCGATCTATCTCAAATCCGGCAAGAGCCCGCTGAAATAGTACATCATTACTGGGCCAGATTCCTCCTGGTTATGGACAGGATAAAGGACTGCCAAGAGGAAAACGCAATTTCAATTTTCTGCAATAATTGCACGGACAAGGGAATCTTGAACGCCGTCAGTCGCCGTGAAATTACACGCTTCTCCGACCTGGCGTCCATAGTACGAAAGTACTATGCGATGGAGAGTTTCCGGAAAACCGAAACTAAGTTTTGGGACAATCCGGCCCCGAATACAACCCTAGTCCGTAACAAAAGTGTGCAGCACACTCAGGCACGAGGTGCAAAAACCAAAAAATAAAAACCCCATAAAGGGCAAGGAACCGTACTGGAGGGATGGCTCAGCGGACCCTGTAAAATTCACAGTACAGAAGGCGCCACCCCAACACATAGCCTTCGAGCATGTTGGATATTGCGGCAGGTGGCCAAAAGTGGCGAGGAGCTTCTAGCCCCGGAAAATCACTCCAACAGTACCAGTACGGTGTCAACAGTCTTCGAGACTTTCGCATCAAATAATATGTGGAAACAAATAATCCGCAGCCTCGCCGAAGTCTACCAAGTAGCAACAACAAATCCATGGAGCGACACGGCCATCACCTTCAACGCCAGCGACGAACCTAAATTCCGAACAGCCCGAGCACCAGCCGCATTGGTCCTCAGTCCAATAGTGGACGGCTTTCGTCTTACCAAGGTACTCATGGATGGCGGCAGCGGACTAAACCTCATCTATGAGGAAACTCTTCAAAAAATGGAAATAGACCAGAGCCGCATTGAGCGAAGCAGCACAACCTTTAGAGGAATAATCCCTAGCCGGGAAGCGCGCTGCACAGGAAAAATCACACTTGATGTGGTGTTCGGCTCACCGGACAATTATAGGTCCGAAGAGGTCACGTTCCAAGTGGCCCCGTTCAGCAGCGGATATCACGCCATATTAGGACGGGAGGCATTCACAATTTTTCAAGCCATACCCCATTACGGGTACATGAAGCTTAAGATGCCTGGGCCCGGCGGAACAATCACTCTCGCTAGTGATCCGGACATAGCACTCCGCGCCGAAAATAAGACAGCCGCATTAGCCCTGGAGGCACTATCCGAAGCCCTAGCGGCAGAAGAACTCACTACGCTGCGCTCTACGGTGAATAGGGATGATGTGATACTCGATAAGAGATCCAAGTCCACCTCTTTCAAACCAGCGGACGAAATAGTCAAATTCCAGGTCCACCCAACGGACTCAACAAAGACGGCCTCCATCGAGGCACAGTTAAACCCTGATGTAGATGCCGCACTGCGAGAGTTCCTTCGGGAAAATTGGGACATCTTCGCCTGGCACCCTTCAGATATGCCAGGAATCCCACGCAGATTGGCAGAACACAGCCTAAACATCTTAAAAGGATTCAAGCCAGTCAAGTAGGCTCTTCGGCGATTTTCCGAACCCAAAAGACAGGCAATGGGAGAAGAGCTAGCCAAACTACTGGAAGCCGGATTCATCAGAGACATCAAACATCCGGACTGGCTAGCAAACCTGGTAATGGTACCAAAGAAGGACAAATCATGGCGCCTATGTGTCGATTTTAAAGACCTCAACAAAGCCTGCCCAAAGGATCCCTTCCCCCTCCCCCGCATCGACCAAATAATCGATGCTACTACAGGGCACGATTCATTGTGCTTCCTTGACGCATATTCCGGCTACCATCAAATCAAGAAGGCGGAAGCGGACCAAGGCGCAACGGCATTCATCACTCCATATGGACCATTCTGCTTCAACACGATGCCCTTCGGGCTCAAAAACGCCGGCGCAACATATCAGCGCATGATTCAGACATGTCTGGCTACCCAGATCGGCAAAACAGTAGAAGCATACATAGACGACGTAGTCTTCAAAACCAAACACGTCGAAACTCTAGTAGACGATTTGAGGCTCACATTCGACAACCTCCGAGCATATGACATCAAGCTGAATCCGGAAAAATGCGTTTTCGGCGTACCAGCCGGAAAGCTCCTGGGCTTCATTGTATCCGGTAGAGGAATTGAAGCAAACGCAGCCAAGATTTGAGCTCTGTCACAGCTAGATATTCCAAAAGACCTCACACAAATACAAAAACTAACTGGATGCGTGGCGGCCCTAAGCCGCTTTATCTCCCGTTTGGGAGAAAAGGCATTGTCCCTCTATCGCCTCCTCAGGCACACCGAACACTTCGAGTGGACGGATGCTGCCACTGCCGGACTCGAAGAAATCAAAGCCATATTGGCAACAAATCCGGTCCTGGCTGCGCCTAACCTGGGCGAACCAATGTTGTTATACATCGCGGCAACACATCAAGTGGTAAGCGTGGTACTCGTTGTCGAACGAGAAACAGAAGGGCACAAATTCCATCTTCAAAAACCAGTGTACTACGTATCCACTGTCTTAACTCCCTGCAAGTCCTGGTACCCGCACTATCAAAAGATAGCATATGCGGTGTTCATGGCATCCCGAAAGCTCCGACACTACTTTCAAGAGTGTTCGATAACAGTGGCCTCTGAAGTGCCCCTCAATGACATTATAAACAACCGCGACGCGACGGGCAGGATTGCAAAATGGGCCATTGAGCTCTTACCATTCGATATAACTTATAAACCTCGGCGAGCTATAAAGTCGCAAGTCTTAGCTGACTTCATCGCCGAATGGACTGAAGCCGAACTCCCTAAAGTGTACGGCGCATACTCCAATTGGATTATGCATTTTGACGGCAACAAAATGTTGGCCGGCTTGGGGGCTGGCGTCGTATTGACGTCCCCAACCGGGGACACAGTCCAATACATACTTCAGATAATGTACACAGACTCCAACAACGCAGCTGAATACGAGGCCCTCCTACATGGCCTCCGGATGGCAATCTCCATGGGCATTCAACGCCTAGAGGTGCACGGGGATTCAAACCTTGCAATATCCCAAGTAAATGGGGACTTTGACGCCAAGGATCCGAAAATGGCAGCCTATCGTAACGCTGTCCTAAAAATGTCAGCTCGGTTCGAAGGACTCGAATTCCACCACGTAGCCCGAGATAATAACCAAGCAGCCGACGTATTGGCACGCATCGGCGCGAAACGCGAAGCTGTCCCTCCAAACATCTTCCTGGAACGGCTCTTTGAGCCATCCGTACTATGGGAAGAAGAGTCCGGAAATAACAACCCGGAGGCAGCCACACCACCCAATACAGAACAGTCTGACATAAGCGGCGACTTAGCCGATGAAATAACACCTTCAGCCCATGAAATAATGGCAGTAATCGCCCCGTGGACAGAGCCATTCCTAGCCTTCTTACTCAGGCAGGAACTTCCCGAAGACCAAAATGAGGCCTGCTGCATAGTCCGGCGATCTAAAGCCTACAAGGTCCACGAGGGAGAACTTTATAAGAAAAGCACAACCGGAGTCCTTCAACGGTGTATCTCCGAAGAGGAAGCGCGAAACCTCCTGGCTGAAATTCATGCCGGGCTAGGCGGACACCACGCCGCAGCTCGGGCCCTTGTAGGCAAAGCATTCCGTACAGGATTTTATTGGCCGACGGCCCGGGCAGATGCTCAGGACTTAGTCCAAAGATGCGTCGGTTGTCAATTCTTTGCTAATCAGAGCCATATGCCACCCACCGCCCTCAAAACTATACCCATTACCTGGCCGTTCGCGGTCTAGGGGCTTGACATGGTCGGACCCCTTAAAGGGGGAACCCACAAGCAAAGGTACCTATTGGTCATGGTGGACAAATTCACCAAATGGATAGAGGCCAAGCCAGTTAAATCGGCAGAGTCTGGACCAGTGATAGACTTCATATCCGGGGTAGTACACCGTTATGGTGTCCCCCATAGCATCATTACTGATAACGGCACGAACTTCACGGCCGACGAGGTTAAATTATGGTGCAAGAATATGGGCATTAAGCTCGATTACGCTTCAGTCTATCATCCTCAAACCAACGGTCAAGTGGAACGAGCAAATGGTCTAAAAATGAGCAGCATCAAACCCAGACTAGTGCGGTCCCTTACGAAATCTGACACGCACTGGGTAGAGGAGCTTGACTCCGTACTCTGGGGGCTGCGGACAACGCCCAACAGTACTACCGGATTCACACCATTTTTTATGGTATACGGCGCAGAGGCAGTTTTGCCCTGCGACATTATTCATGACTCACCTCGAGTGCGCATGTATGAAGAAAGAGAAGCCGAGTTGGATCGGCAGGACAGCTTGGACGCATTGGAGGAAGAACGCGACGTCGCCAAGGCTCGTTCCGCATTCTATCAGCAGCAGGCTCGAAGATATCAAAGCAGACAAGTACGGGCTAAGACTTACAATGTTGGCGAACTAGTTCTACGCCTGCCGGACAAGAAAAAGGACAAGCTCAAGCCCAAATGGGAAGGTCCCTTCATTATCGATCAAGTCCTGACCGACAAAGCGTACCGTCTGCGAAATGCGTCGGACAACCGACTCGAGCCGAGCCCATGGAACGCAGCCCGCCTCCGGAGATTCTATGCCTAGCGCCGGACTAAGAGTTCGTCTCCTTCCCCCGTCCAAATTTTTTACACTTCAGCTGTCTTTTGTTTCTCTTTTTTCCTCTCACCCCTTTTCATAAAAGCCCTTAAAGGCCTACTCGCGCATTGTTCGCGCACACTTGATGTGCTATCCGCACTCATTATACCTGGGGGCTTCTTTACCAGAAGCTTACTTATAAGGGCTTCATGCCCAGCACATGTGTCAAACTTCCACATGTACCTTTTATTCACCATTATATGCATCGATATGACTTAAGTTTTGGCCAAGCTGGGTTGCCTGGCTCCTGTGCTTACCCCTACGTTCCCGATAGTTCGGCTAGGAGGTAAAGGGAGCACCTCTGCGATTGTTACTGCCGGGTCAGCCGGATGTGTACCTCAGACTGGGTGAAGCCGAAAGCTAGTGTTCTTAAGGTAATATTCGGTCGGTGACTTGAAAGATGATTTTTTACCTATTTATTTATCTGCCCCCAGATGTTTTCCTGCTCTTTTCGCAGTCCGGACATGCACTTTAGGGCATGCCTCCCAGGGAAAGGAACCCTTAACGGAACTATTCTCCCTGGAAGATGTTTCTTACTAACCATGTAATATAACATAACTAGTTGGGCACTTGTCTGATAAAGCACTAATGACCCATACGCCTGGTCTCCATGCATGCCCCGGTTTTTTTCTTAACCGAGAAGGTATTCGGACACACTCCGGACTCTAGGGTCCCGAGGTTGAAGCAAAAAGGTCGGCAAACACAAACAACCTACAATCCGGCTAGAAGGCATTTTACATGTCATTTTAAAATACATTGTCAAATCGACTGACTGTATTCCTCCTCAATCCCGTCTAACAGGCTGTCTAATTTACAGTCCCGTTGGGAATATTTAGCGGCCAACTCTACTTGGCCGTACACTAAACTCACAGGGATCTCCTTCCCATCGGGCCCCACAGGCCCAACCTCGGCCATGTGGTTGGGATCCGCCTTCTTGTACCGCGTCTTCACCATGGCCCAGGCCTCCCTGGCACCTTGGCGGCAGGCCGAAATCTTCCATAAACGGAAGCGCTGCCGCGCTTCCTGAAGCTTCTCCGCAAGCTCTCCAAGGCCCTCGGGTAGGGAGAGGGATGGCCACAAGGCCTGGATGACGCCGCTCATTGCCTGCCGCACTCGTTCGAGCAGTTGCACCAGCTCGGGAAGTTGATCACCCGTTGATATGGGCATATCCTCTGCAGGGCGACCTGTGAGCACACCTACAGACATATTTTTGTCAATTGACTTCCTCGCCGAACTCTTCTTTTCAAAGGAGTTCGCTCAAGCACTTACTATAGATGACGCGAAGAAGCCGCTGATTCTCCTTCACGGAGCCAGACAGCTCGGCCCGAACACCTTTCAGCTCTTCTCCAAGCTGGGCGTGGGCATCCTGGAGCTTGTTCCTTTCCTGCTGCACCCTCGTCAGCACCCTCTCACCGGCCTTCAGCTGGCGCAGTAGTTCTTGCCTGTCCGGATCCTGTCCGGCAACACCTGCAATGTCATTGTCAGACTTACACGCATGCCGCACACCGATTATCTTTTTGACATGATGTGTTACCTGGAGGGGTCTCTGTGTTTCCTCCTGCGGCAGCTAGTGCGGCCTCAAGTTGGGCCTTGCACTCTTGTAGCTCCTGGGACAATCGGGTATTCTTCTCCGTAAGATCCTGCATATCAAATGATCCTTAAATCAGTTATTCCAACTACTTTAAGTCTCGGGGGCTACTGACATATATAACTATTAAAATCTCTTACCCGTATGTCCTTTACATACTACTCCGTGGCTCTGGTCAAACCATCTTGAGGTGCACGGAGGTGCGTGTCCCCCGCGTTAAAGACATTCAACGCCTCGGGGGAGAAGCACACGTCACGAAAAACTGTCCGGCGGTGCCTATGGTTCATAGCGCTCTCCACCTCAAACCTGGTGGCGGACAGTCTGTCGGCATCCTCCGTTGAAGGAGTATCTGGCTCGCGCCTTGCGCTCGCCTCCCCCTCCAGACCAGGCATTGGAGCCTGGCTGGTAGAAGCTGGATTGGCAACTCCTACGCCCATAGTCCGGCGGGCACTCTTTCTCCTACAAAAGTCATGAGCATTCAAACACTTCCTAGGAACTTTGTCCTAAATAACAACCATGAGCTATACCGTTGCGGCAACGTCTCGATCCGCGCCGCACTCCTCTTCCGCCTGATGGGCCGGACTGACCCTTGTTGGCCAGCTGTCATGGCCTCGGCCTCCTACCCTGAAGGCGCCCCCTGCGAGACACCATTGTATACGGTGGTCAGAAATGCGCAAGGGCGGAATAATGGTGTCAGGACTTCAGTCACAATCACCTGGGGAACCGGAGATAGGCCGGGGTAGTCAGCCGTAATGGCGACTAGAGCATTGTCCATGCTGAGTTGATGGAACACCTCGTCGATTACCTCCACCTTTATGTCCGGATCCTCTTCGGAGGACGGATCAAGGGATCTTTCTGGATCCTCGGGCTGTGGAGCCGGGCTATGAATGCTCTCCACAGTCCGGCGCAGATCCTGCGTCAAAACCATAAAGTAAGGTACTTAACTTTGAAAGCCTGGGTCCGATAAATGAACATTCGCTTACCCAACTTCGAGGGTTGTTCATGGAGAACCCATTCAATGGGCTCGTCTGGAGGAAGTCCTCCTTCTCCCCCTTATACAGGCCGGACAGAATCTTCACCAAGTCTTCGGCTGATCCCGGCCCTTGGCGGCCATGACGAGTGGCATCATTCTCCCCGTTGAAATCCCACATGGGGTGGCCCCTGTATTGCAGTGGCTGCACCCCCCGCATAATGCACATGGCCATGACTCCAATCATGGTCAGTCCGGAATGGGCCAGTAACCTTATCCGGCCCATCAAATAATGGATGCTCTTGTCTTCCTCCAGCCAGGGGCTCCACGGACGCCAACTCAGGCGTTTCTTCAGAGGAGTATTACTGAACTCCGGGAGGCTGATCCGAACAGGGTCCGGCAACGGAGCGTCTTCTACATAAAACCATTCTGAAGGCTAGTCTTCGGACGCCTTCTTAGGGGTTCCGGATGGATATCCGGTCCCGGCGATGCGCCATATTTCGGAACCGCCCACTTGATATATGGACCCCTCGTGAGAGCGGGGTACGAGGCAAAATAACCTCTTCCACAGCGCAAAATGGGGCTCGATCTCCAGAAATAGCTCGCAAAGAGCTACGAAGCCCGCGATATGCAGAATCGAGGCGGGCGTGAGGTGATGGAGCTGGAGTCCGTAGAACTCCAGAAGCCCGCAGAGGAACGGATGTATAGGAAATCCGAGCCCCCTTATCAGATAGGGGACGAAGCATACCCGCTCCCCTTTGTTGGGACTTGGGGTAGCCTCCGCTTGCTTCCCACCTTTGTAGGTGGCCAGCCCGGCTCGAACCGGAACCATAAAGGCCGGAGGAAGATATCCCTCCGCTTGGAGCGTCACTAGCTCGTTGTGAGGGACAGAACATCTCCTCCAATCTCCTGGCAGAGGGCTGGGAGCGCGAGAGGAGGAGCCGCGTCGATGGTCCATGATGGAATGGATTTTTGGTCAGAGGCGCTCCGATGAGTACTCGCGGAAGGAAGATGGTGTGATTTGGATTTGGATTCTTGCCTCTCTTATAGGCAGATTATTTGCGCAGCTAGGGGGTAAAACGTAAAAGATACCCTGGCTTTTCGCATTCATGCGACGCGTGGAAGAAGGCCATTATTGGGCGTGGAAGCCAAGGAGCGCAATGTTTACAAAAGAGCCGGACACTATTCGGCAGGTACATGGAACTTAAAGGAGAACCCGCCTTGCAACGCCGAAGACTATATACGCGCTGGACTTGTCGTCATTGAAGCCTGGTTCGGGGGCTACTGAGGGAGCCCTGGACTAGGGGGTGTTCGGACAGCCGGACTATCATCGTCAGCCGGACTCCAAGACTATGAAGATACAAGATTGAAGACTTCGCCCCGTGTCCGGATGGGACTTTCCTTAGTGTGGAAGGCAAGCTTGGCGATACGGATATGTAGATCTCCTACCATTGTAACCGACTCTGTGTAACCCTAGCCCTCTCCGGTATCTATATAAACTGGAGGGTTTTAGTCCGTAGGACAACAACCATTACAACAATCATACCATAGGCTAGCTTCTAGGGTTTAGCCTCCTTGATCTCGTGATAGATCCACTGTTGTACTACCCATATCATCAATATCAATCAAGCAGGAGTAGGGTTTTACCTCCATCGAGAGGGCCCGAACCTGGGTAAAAACATCGTGTCCCTTGTCTCCTGTTACCATCCGCCTAGACGCACAGTTCGGGACCCCCTACCCGAGATCCGCCGGTTTTGACACCGACATTGGTGCTTTCATTGAGAGTTCCTCTGTGCTGTCACCGATAGGAAGGATGCCTCTTCCCGTCTTTAAAGACGGTATCTTCACCAAAGGAGCCTTGGCCGCTGGCCAAACTATCCGGCTGGGCGGTTTTTTCATGACCGCCTGTTCGGCCACCGCTTCGACGACGACCTCCCAGGTCGTCAAAAGCAATCTTTGCGTCAACTCGGAATTCACCGAGCAGTTGGATCCAATAGAGCTCTCGTCCGTAAACGATCTCTTGGGTCGCATCGCCGCCCTGGGAGTCGCTACAGACTACAATCAGATTGGGCTTAAAACCGATCTGAGAGAGATTAACTCTCCCCAGGTTACCCACCACGTTGTGGTGGTAGAGGAACAACGCGGCGACTCTTCTCCTAGATTGAAACCTAGTCGTGTCCGGGCTTCCGAACCCTCCATGCCGTATTCCCGTGGGGGGACGGACTTCGATCAAGCACTGAACCTAAAGTCAGGCATCGGACCGGACTCGTTGGACAACGTCCAACGATCCAAGCTTCCAAATTCGGAAACTTCTCGGCCCTTGAGCCTTGAGATGAGTAGGATTCCGGACTTAATTCCACCCACCCACCCAGACATATGCGATCTATCTCAAATCCGGCAAGAGCCCGCTGAAACAATACATCATTACTGGGCCAGATTCCTCCTGGTTATGGACAGAATAAAGGACTGCGAGAGGAAAACGCAATTTCAATTTTCTGCAATAATTGCACGGACGAGGGAATCTTGAACGCCGTCAGTCGCCGTGAAATTACACGCTTCTCCGACCTGGCGTCCATAGTACGAAAGTACTGTGCGATGGAGAGTTTCAGGAAAACCGAAACTAAGTTTTGGGACAATCCGGCCCCGAATACAACCCTAGTCCGTAACAAAAGTGTGCAGCACACTCAGGCACCAGGTGCAAAAACCAAAAAACAAAAACCCCATAAATGGCAAGGAACCGTACTGGAGGGATGGCTCAGCGGACCCTGTAAAATTCACAGTACAGAAGGTGCCACCCCAACACATAGCATTCGAGCATGTTGGTTATTGCGACAGGTGGCCAAAAGTGGCGAGGAGCTTCTAGCCCCGGAAAACCACTCCAACAGTACCAGTACGGTGTCAACAGTCTTCGAGACTTTCGCATCAAATAATATGCGAAAACGAATAATCCACAGCCTCGGCGAAGTCTACCAAGTAGCAACAACAAATCCATGGAGCGACACGGCCATCACCTTCAACGCCAGCGACGAACCTAAATTCCGAACAGCCCGAGCACCAGCCGCATTGGTCCTCAGTCCAATAGTGGACGGCTTTCGTCTTACCAAGGTACTCATGGATGGCGGCAGCGGACTAAACCTCATCTACGAGGAAACTCTTCAAAAAACCGAAGAAAGTGGTGAGTGGCAATCCCCAGATGACGATGATGAGGAAGAGAGTTACGAGTCGGACGATGAAGAGGAGGAAGTCGACTCACCACCTCACACAGAGTGCTGATCCAAGCAGTTCCATGATCCAGCGGGCGGGCGTGGCAAGATTGCCACTCCGAGTACGCAAGCGCATAAGCTCACTCGGACTTCGACTCCGGAGCCGTCAGAGAAGGTCGCCAAGCAGCCCAAGGTTTCCCCATCAAAGTCTCGGAAGACCTTGCCCAAGATCAAGATGGACGTTCCTGTTGCTTCTGCGTGAGTGTTCTGCCTTATTGTGTTCTCTTACTAACTCGTACCCTTGCTCTGACCGAGTGGATTATGAACTTTTTAGTGCTGCAACTTCTGGGACCTCCATGGATATTAACAAGGCCCTTGGTGACGAAGAGACTGATGATGCGGCCACTTCCAAAGCTGGTATGCCCTTGCACTCTTGAACTTGTTTTGTCGACTGGATTATCTGTCGGTTGTGCCATTATGGTAGTATTTTGTTGTAGCTCCGCGAGACATCATTGAGCTTCTAGACAACGATGAAGAAGTACCTCTGAAACACACGGGTAGGAGGGGCAGGGCTTCAAGCAAGAGGACAGCCGCAGGCCAGGGGCTTCAGTCGACATCAGCACCGGAGATGGTGGTCCAGCGATCCAGAGATCCGGCTCGGGCCAATGTTTCCTTTGCCAATCCGCTGTCGACTAACCATCCCGCGGCGTCGACTGCTCAAGTCTCTGTCGCGCCCGCACAACTCCATGCTTCAGACCCTATGATTGCTCCGACCGTACCGCCGTCGTCGCTCTTTGTTGTGCATCGCACTCCAGATGACCCGGCAGGTGCCGCCAGAGAGGCTCTACTCCAAGCAAATCTTATGATGGAGCAGATGAAGGTGGTGCATGAGGCCAGTCAGGCTTCTTACAACGCCAGTTCTGCTCTGCACGTTAATGTCAAGCTTAGTTGGATTTCTGACTGATCTCTCCATTAGAGGTAGTTGTGGCTTCTGCTTCATTGTCTGTGAGGTGTCCCTGGATGAGCGTTTTGGAACCTTTATGTGCATCTATCATGGGTCTTCATTTCGCATCCAATCACCCAGTGGGTGTGTTGAGTTAGTGTTGAATAGTTCTTCCACTTGAGTCGACCAGGTTGAGTCGAGTGTTTTTCTGAACCAGTCGGGGCACGCAGAGTGCACCCACTGGGTGTAGTCCTCGAGACCGCCGTCGGGTGTTTGATGCGGCAGAAGTCTTTGTCGAATGTTACTTCATTGTTCTTTCACTCGGTTGAATAGCTCGATCCGAGTGGAATCCAGGCCAATGGGGGCACGCTGAGTGTACCCACTGGGTGTAGTCCCCGAGATCGCGGTCGACTGCTGGTAGTCGGCTGGGGTCTGAGAATCTCTTTTTTTCTTTTTTTGCATACTCATGCTGTGCAGACCATGCCGAGTGGAAAACCAGACCAGTAGGGGCACGCCAAGTGCACCCACTGGGTGTAGTCCTCGAGACTACTGTTGAATGTTTGATTCGGCGGTAGTCTTAGAGCAATTTTCACTATGATTGACTTTTGTTCCTGTCGACTGACATATCTTATTTGCTGACCGTAGAAATCTTGTGATCTTGGAGCCCAATTTGCTGAACTGGAGAAGAAGTTGATCAGCCTCAACTTCGATCTGGAGCTGGCCAAGAAGAATCTCAAGAAGGCCCAGGAAGAAGAAGCTACCATGGGAGGTAATAATTCGTTGACTGTCACCATATGACTTTTTTTCTTTTAGTCTCTTGAACTGAGTGACTCCAATCGAACAGATGTGTGTAGTGAAAACCGTCAACTCCAAGCTCGTCTTAAGAATGTTATTTCTTTAGAGAAAATGAAGCAGGCTTTGGAGTAGAAGGATCAAGACCTTTCCGCAACACAGAAGGAGGCGCGAGAGAAAACGACACTTGCCGATAAGAAGCTGGCCTCATTCAACAAGTTGGAAGAGGAGAACTCCAAGTTGAAGACTGTCGTTACTGAAGCCAACCAGGAGGTTGCGAGGCTGAAGAAGGACAAGGGAAACTTTACTGACGAAGTTGGAAGTCTCAAGGCCAAGAAGGGTGAACTAGAGGCTTATTTGGGACGGCTTGCTGAGAAGCTGGTCTTGAAGCTTGAAGGTATTTCCTTTTGTCCGACTGATTTGTCGATGTCGACTGACACATCTTATTAAACTATCGACTCACCACCTTTCTGACTGTGCAAAACTTTGTCAAGACTTCGAAGCAGAGACTGGGCGGGTCGAGACAGGTCTTGGCCCCATAAACTATCCTGTCAAAGATGACGTCGCGATGAGCGTGCTGCCATTGGAGTCTCTCAAGACAGTGCTTTGGATTATCTCACTCGTCTCAAGGTGGCAATGTCGCGGATCGACACTGAACTCCCAAAAGATCTCGAGTCTTTGATGACTCGACTGAATGAAATCCTCGATCGAGTGCAGGAGTGGAAGAAGTCATCTACTCGCTGTGGCGCCGATGTTACTCTATCGTTAGTCCGAGTCCACTGGAAGGATGTCAGAGAAGACAAGCTGGCGGCTCTCAAGGTTGCCAAGACTGAGAAGCTCAGCTTCCAGTCCTTCACGGAGACCTTCCTTGACGCTACCACTCGTATCACAGAGAGCATCGACCTTGACAGCTTCGTTGAGCCAGCAAGTCCTCCTCCTGCCGAGCGAACAAACATTATGCTCCACCTTTATTTGCCTCGGAATGCCGAGTGGTTTTGTAACTGTTTAACTCTTTCAGGCCTAATTCCTGAGTACTTCTGCCCATTGCAGTTTTGAACTTTTGCGAGATTTATCTGAACTTGGTTTTCTTTGAATACGATGGCTTTGCCTTTATCGCTTTTGAATGTTTTTCAATTCCGAGTGAAACTTGACCCTTTCACCTTTTGTGGAGTGGCTTTGATGATGTGTTCAGTCGACACCTCGTCATCTTTGTGGATCAGGATGGAGCATATGTTGTACTTGTGACGCAGCTCTGACGTTGTGTTCAATCGACACCTTGTTGTCCTTGCGGATTGAGATGGAGCGTACGTTGTACTTGTGATGCAGCTCTGACATTTTGTTCAGTCGACACGTCGTCGTCCCTACGGATCAAGATGGAGCGTACGTTGTACTTGTGACGTAGCTCAGAGGATCTTTGTGGCTTAGGCGAGTATGGGGTTGTAGCTATGCTCCCGAGTGGGAGGATCGCTCTCCACTCGGAGTGTTTTTTGACTTAGGCGAGTACGGGGTCGCAGCTAAGCCCCCGAGTGGGAGGATTGCTCTCCACTCAGAGTGTTTTAACTTAGGTGAGTACAGGGTCGCAGCTAAGCCCCCGAGTGGGAGGATTGCTCTCCACTCGGAGTGTTTTTAACTTAGGCGAGTACGGGGCCATAGCTAAGCCCCCGAGTGGGACGATTGCTCTCCTATCGGAGTGTTTTTAACTTAGGCGAGTACAGGGTTGCTACTAAACCCCCGAGTGGGAGGATTGCTCTCCACTTGGAGTGTTTTTAACTTAGGTGTTGGGGATATAACTATTAGGTATGACCCGCCGAGGAGGGGCCGGGTTGTACCTATGGCGATTCAAGATATGAAGCCCAAGACGACACTTGAAGATGGCGGTTTAGTTAAGGGCCCCAAGCCCAAAGGCGACTCAAGGCCCGTAGAGATAAACCGCCATATGTATGTAACTTGTATTGTAAGGCAAGAATAGAGAGAGAGACCGAGCCGGATACTATTTATGATCCGTCCGGGACTCTGAGAGCCGCTGTGCATCGACCTCTGTAAATAGAGGGACGACCCGGCGGCGGTTCTGGACAAGTAACATCAAATCGAGAACTAGGTCAAGCGGATTCGCTCCCTGGTAATCGAGACATAAGCAATCCCACCTCAAACTGGATTAAGCCATTACCTTCACTGCAAGGGGCCAAATTAGTATAAACACCCGTGTCCTTTGTCCCGTTTTAACCCCTTTAAGCTTCCTAGTTGCGATGGCTCCACGACTAAGTCCTTTCACTAGGACATCTGCCGTGACAATTACACGACAGTTGGCGCCACCGTGGGGCCAGTGCAGGGTGGATTTGAGTTCTTGAAGGGCAGCTTCGAAGGGCTCAAGGGATATGCTGTGGGCCGGATGACCAAGACTCGTCGCGGCAAGCTCTACATCGACGACGCAGGCTGGAGCCCCGACGCCGGCTCAATTGAGTACGGGCACCGGGTCTCCTTCGGTGGAATCCATGTCTTCATCGGCAAGATCGGCGAGCCGGACCCCGAGCCGAATATCTGCACCAACATCATCAAAATGGCTCAGCGTGCGAGACCCGCCCGAGCTCAGCCCATCGTGAAGCATGCCTTCGTGGGATGCATCCACGGAGTGGAACTTTCTGAAGGATCTGTGTCTGGCGGTGAGATGGCCATCTACTCTGATGGTGAGTCATCCACGGGTGAGACGGATTCGCTGTATCAATTGCAAGATGGCGGGCTTGGGGGATGTTCCGATGGCAGCAGTATTCCAGACCCCTTTGAGCCGCCGAGCAGAGTAGGGATCTTTATGGCTAGCATGCAACCCAGGCAAAACTCTACGGCTGTGGCAGCGATGACCTCCGGGTCAGCAGCGGTGGCGGCAGCCGGGGTAGGAGGCCCTGCACACCCACCATCTCAGGTTCTGATGGATTTGATGGATAAGATGACAGCTCTGTTAACCGCTGTGGTCAATCCAGCGGATCAAGCTAAACATGATGCGGAGGTGGCGCAGTTACATGAGGAGGTAGCACAAGCCAAGGAAAACTTAGCAGCATAGGACGTCAGGATGGCCATAGAGCGGGTGGCTCTGGATGCTCGGGCCCAGCAGATTCAGTCAGAGGCTCTTCAGCTTACGATGGACCTAAACGCGTCAAAATGAGGTCATGAGGAGAAGGCACCAGAAGGCTCAATCCCGTCTGCCTTCGGTTTATTCCTAGAAACCTCTTTCGCACACCCGGAGCAGGGCCCAGTAACTCGCCGGAGGTAAACCGGGTTGCAACGCCCGGGGCTGGGACGCCGGTTCAGCCACGTGTGACGGAACCCCCTTGTCTGAATATAGCTCCGCCTCACTATGTACCAACATCATCGGGTCACTATTCTAACCCTTTGGAGAACATGATTGCTACAACGGCACGATTGGCGGCTCTCCCGGTGGATGGCGACTCTCCGATGATGGTTGAAACACGAAGGGTCAGAGAACTTCTTCAGACGGCTTTGGCGCAGCAGGAGGCATATTCTTATAGTCGAGACAGAATTCACTCGACCTCTCGCCCAAGCCGGAGCCAAGGTAGTCAGAATCCCGACTCGACTGCTAGAATCCTACGACTTCACGACTCTACGGAAGCATGTCGATCCAAGTCCCACTATGAATCCGGATCAGGTAGAGTCCATGTTGAGTCGTGATCCAAATCATAGAATCCAGTATAAAACTACGGAATCCCGACTATGCTATGGACTATGCCCGATTCTACTAAATTATCTAAGCCATTTGTTTAGTTGTAGAAGAATACTATGCCATAATTCAGACCCTTTTTCACATGCTCATGGCCCTTTATTCCCCTCCCAAGCCCAAATGCTCAGTCGCTGACATCTTTTATTTGGCTCTCAGAAACCCTAGATCAAAATGAGGATCAGGCTTGTCGACGGATGGAATTAGCATAAGAAGGAGGATGCGTCAAGATCAGTCGGAGAAGGAGAGAAAGATTCGTCAAGGTTCAACACTGTGGACTAGCTATACAAGTGATCGACTATTCACGAACTCTTAAAAAACCTCCTAAGTAAATTCCATGCACGGAAGATTTAAAGGTTCTATATATTTCCCTCTCATATGTGTTCCATACATGCAAGCTAGATTGTAGGATAGCCATGAAAAGAAGTGGAATACAACTAGCATTGATGTGTACATTTTTTCTTTATATTTATTATTAGAACTCTATAGAACCCATATAAATTTCTGGCGTGGATACAAAATATCTTGTTTGAGAAAATCTAGTAGAATCCTCGATTCCACGACTCGATACTATGACTCGATTCTGTCTAAGAAAAATCGATCCGACTCCGAATCCTGACTCTGACTACCTTGGCCGGAGCCCGAGCTATAGCAGGCACATGGATTTAGTAGCCCTTTCAAGCAACACCCGGCATCGTGACCAGCCAGGCCGGCATGACCTTGTCGGATTTCGGGTTCCGGCTGACCCTTGAGGTTTGAACTCTGGGGTGCGCGCGGAGATTCAACCCTCTACCGTCTCGCACCTCGCCGAATCGCTAGGACCTAAAGTACCAAACTAAACAGCACAAGAGACACAAGATTTATACTGGTTCAGGCCACCATTGCGGTGTAATACCCTACTCCAGTGTGTGATGTGGTGGATTGCCTCTTGGGCTTGAGGATGAACAATACAAGGCAGAACAGCCTCGCGAGGGTCTGTTCTTGGCTGGTGCAATGAACTGCTAGGAGGGGTTCAGTCGCTCTATCTACTGGTTTCTTGATGAGGATCCAGCTTGCTAGGTCAGGTCCAGATGCCTCTACCCTGGGGGTGGCTAGTCCTATTTATAGGCAAAGGCCCTGGGCCTCTTCCCAAATATTGAGCAGGAAGGGCGCCAACAATTGGCCATTTTGAAGGGTAACAGCGAGTACACTTATCCTGACTAAAGTTGGTCCTCGCCTGTCAAAGGCTTTGGTGATGACGCCGGCTTGGGCTCTACAATGACTTCCTCCCAGCCGTTGGGCTGGTCTTGGTCTTGTTGCACCGAAATGTACACCTTTGCTTGATACTCTCGCCTGCGCTTGCCCCCTTTGCACCAAAGAGGAAAGGAGGACACTGCACGGGCTGGCGCCCGACTGGCGCCCTTGGTCGTCATGGCTTGCATCATGGGCACCTCGCGAGGTACCCCGCCTTGAACTCTCTGCCCCCTCATGAGCCAGCCTGATGAGGCCATGCCTGAGGAAGCTCCTTGTCGTCCTCCCCATGAGGCTTGGCCCCTCACGAGGGTCTTGAGCTCGCGCTGATGAAGATGGGCTGTGCTGGGCCTCCTTTGAGCCACGCCGTAGGCCGCAGGCAGGCAAGTCTGGGGACCCCCGTTCCCAGAATGCCGACAGTAGCCCCCGGGTCCACGGCGCGCCCGAACTTGGCTGAGTAGAGTGGCGAAAGGGCAAGTGCGAAGCGTCACGGGCCCTAACAGCCTGCGGCCTTGGGCGCCACGTGGCAGTTGATTGGACGTGAGCGCCTCTGCAACCGTGTGAGTTGATAAAAGAGCAGCATCTCCCTTGCCTCCTTTATTTCCTCCAGTTGCTGCTCAGATCCCCTTTCCTGCGCCTGTCCTCCCTGCTTCCAAAATCTTCAGATCTACTCCGCCTGCGTGCCCTAGCCAGTCATGGCGCCTCACCAAGCCCCGTCCGGAGCTTGGTACTCACTTGCCTTGGACCCGCCAAATGTGTCAGGGGCGAGCCTTGCCCTGGTGCGCCAGATGGCGGAGGCGCAAGGCATCGATGGGACGAAGGCGTTCAAGGCTGGCTCTGCCGTCCCTGAGGGTCGAGGGAGCACCTTCTACTCGCTCTTCGTGAGCGCCATCATCGCCGGTCTGGTGCCCCCTTTTTCCGAGTTCTTCTTCTCTGTCCTTCGCCACTACAATATTCAAGCTCTTCACCTCCATCCCAACTCCGTCCTTCTCCTGGCGATCTTCGCATACTATTGTGAGGCTCACGTAGGGGTGAAGCCCTCGGTGGCCTTACTACGCCACTGCTCCTCCCTCCGAACCTCCCGTGGTTCTGCCTCCGCGTGCGCGAGCTTCGTCGCATACGGCGGTGCCATCGCCATTTCAAACCCTGGGAAGAGGATTAAGGGCTTCAGGAGCAAGTGCGTCTTGGTGGATGCTGGGCGTATCCATCCTCGGCTGACCCTGCCCACGGAGCACCCCGCGAGTTCCGACGACTGGTCCCAAGTGGAGCTTCTGGATCCCTACGCGAAGCTGGTGTTGGAGAAGATGGACGCAGATCTGAGGCCGGCCAGCGTGGCGGCGGCGAAGCTGACCGGCGCGTCACTGCTGAGGGAGTTCCTGGAGCATCAACTGGCTCCGCTCCATCAGTATTCGCTTCCGATGTGGTGGCCTCACTCGAGCCCCGTGGTCTTGGCCGACGAGGATCTGGCTGCGGTCCTCCAGTCCTTGGTTGGGGGCGACGTGACGAGGCTGGAGGGTGCTCCAACGCCCCTGTTCCTTCGCGAGGATTGAGAGTAGGTAGTGGGGTCCATGCCTGTCTTCAACGGGGACGGGCCCGTGCCCGTGCAGGCTCCGGAGGACCTGGTGGACGTATCCTCCGACGACTCCAGCGAAGAGGAGGAAGAAGGGGAGCAGGAAGAGGGGGTTGACTCGGAGGCGGAGTCAAGAGTTCCTCCCCTTCGACGCAGGTCCCGCACTCTCCGCCTTCCCCAGAGCGACGACGACGAGGATGAGGGTGAGAAGGGCGGCGGGATCCTGCCTCCGAACCCGAAGAAGGACTGGACTGGGTTGGTCCCCCGCGGGTCTGCCCCGACCCCGAGGCGATCCGCAGGCACGCCTCCTGCTTCTGAGCCCCTTGAGGCCGACCCTTGCAGCCGGCTCTCGGGCTTTAAGTTCGGCCGGAGGCTGCTCGAGTCCACCAGCGATGACCTGTAAGTGCCTGCTTCCCGTCTTGATTATTGTTCTGTCGACGAGACCTGATGCCCATGTCCTTCGGCCAGGCTGGCGCCCGCGGCGAAGAAGCCGAAGGGAGATCCTGAGGTCCCGTCCGTGGCAGTGCCTCTGCCCGAGAAAGAAGGTGATCGTGACACGCAGGCCTCTCCTGCCTGGGCGTCCTCGCGAGGCCAGGCTGAGCCCGCTGGGGCGAGCTCAGCCCCCTTGACCCAGGCGACTCCCGAGGTGCCCTTGCTTGACGCTGCCTCCACTGTCATCGTGGCGCCGCTGGTTCCGCCACAAGGCACAGTGGTCACACAGCCGTCTTCTCCTCCTACTCCACTGACTGCTGCTTCTCCGAATACTGTTCTAGATTGCGCCGTTGCTGAACTGGACCGCCTGCGGTAGGATCTTCTAGGCGCCGACCCCCGTCTGATGGCCGGGCGCTTGGAGCTGGCTTCTGGCTGGATTCGCTCCCATGCTTCGATACGGGCGGCGCTGGTCCAAGCCTTGACGGCTTGCGACGAGGAGAAACAGGCCGTCCATGAGGCGAAGGTTGCCCACGATGCTGCCCTGGGGGAGGCAGCTAGCGTCCAAGGTCGCTGTGAGACGCTGGAGAGCAAGCTGAAGGGCCTGCAGAACCAGCTCGCAAAGGAGGCCCGCCTTCGCAAGGAGCAGGAGGAAAGCATGAAGGTTCGCGAGGCGGCCGTCAAGGACCTGGAGGCCAAGCTCAAGAGGTGCCATGGCCGCCTAGGTGTGCTGGACCAAGAGCTGGAGGCGAGGAGGGTTGAGCTTGATGGCAAGGCCCGGGTTCTCGCCGAGGATCGCGTGGCCTTCGCGGATATGGAAGAGAAGGCTCGCACTTCACTGAAGACGCTCTACGAGAGCGGCCTTGAGAGCCTGCTGGTCGGCGAGGAGGATGGCCCCGCCAAGCTGCTTCCCTTCTTGGTTCGCGCCCTTAACGACGTCACCCTTGGCCTTGGCCCTACGGCTGAGGCCGAGGCACGCGTCTTGTCTTCTGCAGCGCTGACGCGGGTCTTCACCCACATCTACCTTCGCGACCCCAACATCGACATCGACAGCCTGCTGGAGCCAGTGAGCGGCGAGCGTGCCGCTGCCATTGCTGAGGCCGTGAAGGGTCGCGCGGAGGCTCTGCTGGGGAAGTTCTGGGCCTTCAGCACCAGGCCAAAGCGGAGCGTTGCTGGCCCTGCTGCTCCACAAGGCGAACCTACTCCACGCGGCTCCCTCGCCGGCAAGTGACTCCGTCGCGGCTCCCGTCCTGTTTTTAATTCCTGCGCATGTACCATGCCTCGGGGAGGCGTTAAAACTTATGTTTGATGCTGTGATAACAGCATGGACTATAATATTTGCTTTTGAATTTCCTGAAATTTGCATTATTCCTTCCAACTTGATTATGTTCTACGCTGGCAGAGCCCGGCCCTGCGTATACCTCAGCCGCCGTTGGCCCCGACCGGAAACCAGGACGGGACCAAGGAGTAAGGGGCTACGTGACAAGTTAGGCTCCTGAGTCGCAATGCTCAGGAGTCCCCCTTGGCGCTCGAACAACAAGTAGGGAGGTGAGGCGTGGGTGGATCTGCCATTCTACGTCTGCAGGGCTCGGACCCGCGCATACCTCAACCACCGTTAGCCTTTCGGAACTAAGGAGTGAGGGGCTACGTGACCAGTTAGGCTCCTGAGTCGCGATGCTCAGGAGTCCCCCTTGATGCTCAAACGGCCTTCGTACCTTGGCTTCACTCGGGGAGGGACGTGCGACGAACCAGGCCCGGGGGGGCCTGGCCAGGTGGGGTGCGTCTGGGCGAGACCCAGGCGCAGCCCCCGTGCCCAGCCCCTTCGCGCGGCACTCCCGAGGGGAGGCGTTGCGACAAGGCCAGACACTAAGCTCCGGGCCCTGAGGTTGATGCGACCCGGAGGCCACCCTCAGTTGTTTATCACCAGCGCGGAGCATAGCGCTTCAGTATGCGTACGGGCATAGCCGCTCCTCGGCAGTGTCGTCAGCCAGCGCGGAGCATGGTGCTTCCACTGGTACGTGGGAGGGGGCTCCTCTCCGGGAGGAGCCCCCGGGGCGTATACAGCCCCACCCTGACACGTGGCTGGCACGGTAGGGCTGGACGAGGTGTATCTGGGCACCCGTGAGCCAGCGCGGGACTCGCGGGGCCCTACCTCAAGGCGGGTTGCGCCTGGCTCTGGGCCTTATCTTGGAGTGTGTTCCTGCAAATTTGGCCAGATGCCGGTGCTCTACGTCTTCAGGTCCCGGCTCTCGGGCTGGTCTCAGCCGTCGCTGGCATGCCAGGTCGCGATGCCATGGACAAGACCAGAGGGTGAGGGCCGGAGAGCCGGTAGGAGCCCTGAGTCGCGATGCTCAGGCACCCCCCTTTAACGCGCAAGCTGGGTTAGACGACGAAACTCTACGTCCTCGGGTCCCGGCTCTCGGGCTGGTCTCAGCCGTCGCTAGCATGCCAGGTCACGATGCCATGGACAAGACCAGAGGGTGAGGGCCGGAGAGCCGGTAGGAACCCT
>NC_057813.1:414163868-414190709 GCF_018294505.1 Triticum aestivum | reverse complement strand
CCCCCCCTTTAACGCGCAAGCTGGGTTAGATGACGAAACTCTACGTCCTCAGGTCCCGGCTCTCAGGCTGGTCTCAGCCGTCACTGGCATGCCAGGTCGCGATGCCATGGACAAGACCAGAGGGTGAGGGCCGGAGAGCCGGTAGGAGCCCTGAGTCGTGATGCTCAGGCACCCCCCCCTTTAACGTGCAAGATTCCGACACCCAGAAAAAAGGCACCAAATAACAAGCATGGTGGATCGAAAGCATAGTCCTAAGATAAACGCAAGAAGGATACATGCCGCTAGGATAGGCCCGAGCGGCTTGGGGATGATGCAGCCCGAGGGGCGCCCCCAATAAGATAAGCTAAGGACATGAAATAGAAGGGATACATGCCGCAGGGACGGACCCACGCGGCCTGGGAATAATGCGGCCCTGAAGGTGCTCCCAGCCAGAAACGAAACTTAAAAGATGTCACCTAATGATGTTGGGGACGAAGGGGTGTTGGTGTAGCAGACTCGGTGGGCTGCGGGAGCCAATCCTCACGAGCCCCCAGGCCCAGGGGCCTCGGGAGGCTCCGGAGGTGCGGGTGGCTCCTCGCGGGCCATCTCCATCTCCGCCAGGGCTGCGGCATGCCTGACCTCTTGAGCCTCCAAGATGGCCCTCATGAGACGCTGGTGCGCAGCAGCCGTGTTCGGCAGGCCGTAAGGCATGCGCACGTAGTTGTGGGGCGGGCCCTCGCAACGTCCCACTCGCGAGGGCCAGAGGCGCTCTTGAGATGCGGCTCGGTTGAGCCCTGGTATGTCGATGCAGACGTGCAACCCACCATCCTCGCCTGGATGGGGGGCCACAGCGGGTAGGCGGCGGCTGCCTCTCATGACCCTTGACTCCTGTAACTCCTGAATGGCCTTGCTGACAAACTCCTGAGGGTTCGGCCCTCCTTGCCTTGCTCCTTCTTGAGGGAAACGTGCTTCGAAGCACGCCTCCATGTGGTGCCCAAGCGCCTCCCTCGTGACCTTGGCGAGGTCGGCGGCCCTCCAGGGGAGAGCCCCCGAGCCCTGCCTGAGGAGGGCGCCGGGCGTGCTTCCCTATGCGATGGAGGGAGGCTCCTCCTGGCCAGGCGCGGGCCCTGAGGGGCCTGCCTCCTGAGGAGCCAGGCCGGTTGATGTCTTCTTCTTCTTGGGTGCGGCCTCGGAAGGCCTCCTGCTGCTGCGGTCTGGGTCTTCCAGTGATGCGGCCTGAAAGGCTCGCTCCAGGGAGCACACTGCATCTCTCTCTTCGCAGGGCACTGTGATGACCCCGCCGCTTCCTGGCATCTTGAGGACGTTGTAGCCGTGGTGGGTTACGGCCATGAACTTGGCCAATGCCGGGTACCCGAGGATGGCGTTGTACGGCAGGCGAATGTGGGTGACGTCGAAGTCGATGAGCTCGGTGCGGTAGTTGTCGCGAGCCCTGAAGGTGACAGGAAGGCGGCCCTGCCCTATCGGGACCGTGGAGCCGTCGGTGACTCCGGAGAAAGGCTTGGTTGGCTGAAGCTGACTGTAAGGCACTTGAAGGTTGTTGAACGTTTCCACGGACAGGACATTGAGCCCTGCCCCGCCGTCGATGAGGGTCCTGGTGACTAGCACGTTGCTGATGATGGGGGAACAAAGCATCGGGAGGACTCCTGCTGTGGCCGCGCACTTGAGCTGATCCGCTGAGCTGAACGTGAAGGCGCACGCCGACCACCTAAGTGGGCGCGTGGCCTCGAGCTTGGGGAGGAATGCATTCACTTCTCGGGCAAACTGCTTGAAGATGCGCTGAGAGGCTAGGGCTTGAGCTCCGCCCAGGATGCAGGCGATTGCACGTGGTTCCTGGAAGCCCCCAGCCCCCTCGTCCTGATGACGGTCTTCATTCCTTCTTGGCTGCGGCGGTAGCGGAGGGAGGCCTGCGTTCCCTTGCGGGCGATCCTCGCGAGGCTAATCCCTCCAGCCTCCCTCGCGAGGCGGGTCCTGCCAGTGGTCCTCATGAGGTTGGTCGCGCCACCGTTGGCGTGGGCCGCGGTCTTCCCAGCGTCCTGCATTCCTTCCTCCTCCTCGGCCGTAGCCCTAGTCGCTGCGCTCGGGGCGTCTGCCGACCGTTCCCTCATGCACGGCCCGGAGCTCTTGGCACTCATTTGTGTTGTGGGTGTGGAGGTCGTGGTACACGCAGTACCGACTGCCCTTGGATGATTCGGGCTGATCTCTGCCCCGCTTGGTGTCTGGCTCGGCCGCGAGCACGGCAGCCCCCTTGCGCTTCATGTCCTTAGCCTTGGGCTTCTTCTCTTCGGGGTCCGCGGCAGGCAGCTCGAGGAGGGAGAGGCGCCCCTCCTCAGCCCTGGCGCACTTGGTTGCCAGGTTGAACAGCTCCAAGGAGGTGCACAAGTCTTCATGCATCGCCAGCTCCTCCTTCATCTTGACGTCACGCACACCGTCGGAGAAGGCAGAGATGATGGCCTCCTCCGTTACCCTGGGGATCTTGAGGCGAGCGTTGTTGAAGCACTGGATGTACTTCTGCAGGGTTTCCCCTGGCTGCTGCTTGATATGGCGCATGTCGCTCACGGCGGGTGGCCGGTCGCGAGTACCCTGGAAGTTGGCGATGAAGCGAGTGCGCATCTCATCCCAGGAAGAGATCGTGCCTGGGGCTAGATTCAGGAGCCAGGTGCGGGCTCCGTCCTTGAGCGCCATGGGAAACCAGTTCGCCATGACCTTTCGTCTCCGTTGGCAGCTTCGATGCCCAACTCGTAGAGTTGGAGGAACTCCGCAGGGTCAGCCGTGCCGTCGTAGCGAGGGGGCAGGTCTGGCTTGAACTTGCCGGGCCACGCGACGCTGCGCAGCTCGGAGGTGAAGGCGCGGCAGCCCGCCGTGGCCACGGGGGGCCTTGGGCGACGGAGAGCTTGGTCCTGCGTGTCCTCATGCGCCACAGCTAGGGGCAGCGCAGGGTCTTGACGTGCTGGAGCAGGGAGCGCTCGGGCAGCTTCTCGTGGGCGAGGGACTTCTTGGCAACTCTGCTCTTACCGCGCTGGCGCCTGGCGGAGCGGGTTCTGTCCAGGGGCCGCGCGCCTTGGGGCCAGGGCGCCTTCTTGAGGAGGAGGCGGCTGAGGCGCCCCAGGAGCTTCATCGCCCGCGCGGGGCGGGGTGCGGTGCAGCGAGAAGGATGGTGCGGGGGCGCCTCCGGCAGCGTGGACGAGCTCAGCGACTCGGTCGAGCCATTCTTCGTAGACGTCGTCGATGGGGCGGTAGCACAGGAGCTCGTTTGCCGCGATGAGCGCAGCTCGGGCTCCATGGCTGCGCGGGGCGCGCGTGACAAAGAACTAGCTGGGGTGAGCGAGGGTGTGGCGGTGCGGCCGTCTCGTCTCATGGACGGGTGCTGGGACGATGATTGCTTCTCGTTCCCCGCTGGGGTGGTGGCGGCGTTGACAGCAGGTGACGGGGAACGACGAGGGCGCCCACTGACGGGAGCCATCTGGGCGACATGGGAGGCAAGGGCGGCTCGGCGCTCGGCGCGAGCCCGACGAGCGTCAGACATGGTTGCGGTGGTCGGGGAAGAACGAGACGACGGAAGGCAGATTCCGGCGCACCCCTACCTGGCGTGCCAAATGTCGGATTTCGGGTTCCGGCAGACCCTTGAGGTTCGAACTCTGGGGTGCGCGCGGAGATTCAACCCTCTACCGTCACGCACCTTGCCGAATCGCTAGGACCTAAACTACCAAACTAAACAGCACAAGAGACACAAGATTTATACTGGTTCAGGCCACCATTGCGGTGTAATACCCTACTCTAGTGTGTGGTGTGGTGGATTGCCTCTTGGGCTTGAGGATGAACAATACAAGGCAGAACAGCCTCGCGAGGGTCTGTTCTTGGCTGGTGCAATGAACTGCTAGGAGGGGTTCAGTCGCTCTATCTACTGGTTTCTTGATGAGGATCCAGCTTGCTAGGTCAGGTCCAGATGCCTCTACCCTGGGGGTGGCTAGTCCTATTTATAGGCAAAGGCCCTGGGCCTCTTCCCAAATATTGAGCGGGAAGGGCGCCAACAATTGGCCATTTTGAAGGGGAACAGCGGGTACACTTATCCTGACTAAAGTTGGTCCTCGCCTGTCAAAGGATCTGGTGATGACGCCGGCTTGGGCTCCACAATGACTTCCTCCTAGACGTTGGGCTAGTCTTGGTATTGTTGCACCAAAATGGACGCCTTTGCTTGATACTCTCGCCTATGCTTGCCCCCTTTGCACCAAAGAGGAAAGGAGGACACTGCGCGGGCTGGCGCCCGACTGGCGCCCTTGGTCGTCATGGCTTGCGTCATGGGCACCTCGCGAGGTACCCTACCTTGAACTCTCCGCCCCCTCATGAGCCAGCCTGATGAGGCCGTGCCTGAGGAAGCTCCTTATCGTCCGCCCCGCGAGGCTTGGCCCCTCACGAGGGTCTTGAGCTCGCGCTGATGAAGATGGGCTATGATGGGCCTCCTTTGAGCCACACCGCAGGCCGCAGGCAGGCAAGTCTGGGGACCCCCGTTCCCAGAACGCCGACAGACCTTGCTCGTGATGGAGCTCTTAATTTGGTTGATCAAGACAAAATACATCAAGAGGCTGAGCGGGCGGCTCAGCAGGCGGCTCAGCGGGTGGCTTACCAGTCCTTTCCGATTTATCCGACGACTTCAATTGAAGCAGGCGTGGCCACTAGGACTAGAGCCATACCTTGTTTGGTACCGGCTCAGCGTAATGAGCGGTTGCCCAAAGATTTCAAGGGACCTCGAAAGGTGCCTAATTACACGGCTGGCTTACAACTTGGGGCATGGATCAAAAGCTACGAGATGGCCATCGAACTGCTGGAAGTCATTGACGCTGCAATGGCCAAGTACTTCACCATGATGCTGGATTGAAATTACATAAAAAAAGAAAAGGGAGGAGTAGCTCTTGGTTTTAAACGGCCCGCACTTGGTTGAAGGGGCTGCCACCAAATTCCATCGGTTCATGGGTAGAGTTAAAGGCTCGGTTTATCCTGAACTTCAAAGATACATGCAAGCAGCCCATGTCGATTGTGGACTTGACTAATTGCAAGCAAAAGGAGGGTGAGTCTACTACCCATTGGGTGCGCCGGGTCAAGACCATAATACATTCATCTGATAAGATGGATGCCGGCTCTGCAGTCTTAATGTTGGAAAAAAATTTGCCGTTTTGAGCCTCTGAAACAGAAGTTGGGGCGGCTCAAGTGCGATTGTAATGACATGGGCCAGCTGATGGTGGCTCTAGTCAAATATGCCAACTCTGATAGTACCAAGGATCCTGAGTCTGACGATGAGAAGGCAGGGAAGGGAAAGAAGAACGACAATGTCAAGGGTCATCAGCATAACCAGGTGAATCAAGGAGGCAATAATAAACGTAAGGCTGACGGTAGCTCAGAGTTTGTGGCTAACACCAACGCGCTAGGCAACAGTCAAGGACGTAAGGGGAGACCGCCTCCTCGGTCCGGCGGGTCAGGTCCCACTCTTGAGCAGTTGCTAAATGAGCCCTGTCCAAGGCATGGTACTCAGCAGAAACCGACCACTCACCTGTGGAAGGATTGTACTATCATGAAGGCTTTCAAGAACTCTAACATGTTTGACAGCAATCATGGGCCGGGCGACGGCTCAGGCGGCGGCGGTTTTCATGGCCTAGGTGGCGGTTCTAATTCCAATTTTCAAGGCCCTCAAGGTAATCAGGGTGGTTATAATCAGCAATTTGTCCAGGGGGGTCAGCAGCAGCAGCAATCTGGATATCAGAGTAATCCGAAGTAGCTAAATAGTGGACAATATCATGTGTTTACCACCAGTTTTTGCAAACGAGACCAGAAACTTCATGAGAGGGCCGTGAACGCTGTTGAGCCGGCAGTTCCTTGTTATTAAAGATGGTCTGAGCCGCCTATTCTGTGGAGTAGGGAGGATCACCCCCCGGGTTTACAATCCGGGTCACTTGGCTCTAGTGGTGGCACCTCAAATTGGTGGATAGAAGTTCACTAAAGTGCTCATGGATGGAGGCAGCAGCATCAACATCCTTTATTATGAGACTTTTCGTCGCATGGGGTTGACTGATAAAAAGCTTAAGACGTCCAACATTGTTTTCCATGGAGTGGTGCCTGGTAAGTCGGTGTACCCAGTAGGCAAGATTGAGCTGGAAGTGGCCTTTGGAGATGAGCATGATTCCAGGGCTGAGAAGTTAACTTTTGAGGTGGTCAAAATCAAAAGCCCGTATCACGCTCTGTTTGGACAGCCGACTTATGCAAATTTCATGGCACGGCCGTCTTATGTTTATCTGCAGCTCAAGATGGAGGGTCATAAAGGAACCATCACAGTGCATGGGAGTCGGAAGATAGCCCTGGAATGTGAGGAAGGCGATGCTGCTTACGCTGAGTCTGTCTGTGCAATAGAGGAGTTGAAGTTTTACAAGGATAACGTTGACCCGGCGGATATGACGTCTTTGAAGAAACCAACCACAGAGCATGAGCCGGTGATGAAGTTTAGATCGGCCGACAACACCAAGCTCATTGATTTTGTTCCGGGTGACTCATCTAAGCAATTCAGTATCAGTGCTAACCTGGATCCCAAATAGGAAAGCGCTCTCATCGAGTTCATCCGTGAGAACCGGAACATCTTTGCATGGAAACCTTCTGACACGCCGGGTGTCCCGAGAGAACTCGCTGAGCACACTCTCAATATTGATCCAAAATTTAAGCCGGTCAAGCAGTTTCTCCGGCGGATCAATGAGGAGAGGCGTAAGGCCATTGGTGAGGAAGTAGCCCGGCTCTTGGTGGCCGGGTTCATTGTTGAAGTTTTTCATCCAGAGTGGTTGGCTAACCCGGTGCTAGTGCTTAATAAGAATGGCACCTGGCGTATGTGTGGATTACACGGACTTAAACAAGGCTTGTCCGGCTGATCCTTTTGCTCTCCCTCGTATTGATCGAATTATTGATGCTACGGCGGGTTGTGAGCGTTTGAGCTTTTTGGATGCTTATTGTGGTTATCATCAGATCAAGATGGCAGCTAAGGACTAGGAGAAGACGACTTTTATTACTCCTTTTGGAGCCTTTTGCTATGTATCTGTGCCTTTTGGGCTCAAGAGTGCCCAGGCGACTTATCATCGATGTGTGCAGAACTATCTTCACAATCAGATTGGGCACAATGTTCATGCTTATGTGGACAACATTGTGGTGAAGTCCAGAGAGAAGGAAACCTTGATAGATGATTTGAAGGAAACCTTTGATAATCTCCGGTCTACAAGATGATGCTTAACCCTTCCAAGTGCGTTTTTGGTGTGCTAGCAGGCAAGCTTTTGGGCTTTTTGGTTTCTAACAGAGGCATTGAGGCTAACCCGGAGAAGATCAAGGCCATCACCTCTTTGGCTTAACCGGTGTTTGTCAATGATGTTCAGCGTTTGGCGGGTCATATTGCTGCCTTAAGCTGGTTCATAAGCCAGTTAAGTGAGAAGGCCATACCGCTGTATCAGATGATGAAGAAAATAGATGACTTTGTCTGGAGTGATGCTACTAATGCTGCCTTTGAAGATCTGAAGAGACAGCTAGCTGAGCCCCCGGTCCTTGCTGCTCCCATTGATAAGGAGCAATTGTTGTTATACATGGCTGCTAACACACCTGCTGTCACTGTGACCATTGTGGTGGAGCGCAAGGAGGCTGGCAAGGAATATCCGGTTCAACGGCCGGTTTACTACATCGGCGAGGTGCTTATTGAGTCCAAGCAGAGATATCCGCATTGGCAAAAGCTTGTTTATGGGGTGTTCATGGCCAGCCGAAAGCTTAAGCAGTATTTTCTGGGTCATCCCATCATTGTGGTCAGTTCTGCTCCGTTAGGGGTTATCATCCAAAACAGAGAGGCCACGCGACGAGTCGCCAAGTGGGCCATTGAGCTTGGGCCTCATGGTTTAAAGTATGTGCCACACACTGCTATCAAGTCTCAAGCACTAGTGGATTTTATCAACGATTGGACAGAGCTACAGACGCCTGAAGAGAAGCCGGACAACACATATTGGACTATTCACTTTGATGGGTCCAGGCAATTGGAGGGCTTGGGGGCTAGAGTTGTTTTAGCTTCCCGTCGAGGTGACAAATTTTGTTATGTGCTAAGGTTGATGTTTCCTTGTACTAACAATGCAGCTGAGTATGAGGCCTTGCTCCATGGTCTTCGGATGGCTAAGGAGATGAGCTTAAGCCAGGTAAGGTGCTTTGGCGACTCATATTTGGTGGCTCAGCAAGTCTTAGGCAAGTGGGATTCCAAGGATCCCCTCATGGCGGCTTATCGCCGTGAAGTGGATGCCATTGCTGGACACTTCAAGGGTTACCAAGTGGAGCACATTGACTGAAGAAAGAATGAGGCGGCTGATGCTTTAAGCCGGCTGGGGTCTCAGCATAAGCCGGTGCCACCTAACACTTTCTTGGATATACTGCATAACCCTTCTGTCAAGTTGCCTACAGAGGAAGACTTGGTTGTTCCTGACCCGGAAGCACAATTGGTGGCGGCTCTTCACGTCATCCCCGATTGGACAATACCATATTTGGCTTATATGACCCGGGGCGAGTTGATTGAGGATGAAACCTTGGCTAGGCAGATAACCCGGAGGTCTAAGTCAATGACGATTGCCAATGAGTTGCATCATCGCAGTGTCACTGGGGCATTTCAACGATGTGTCTCTCCTGAGGAAGGTCAGGAAATTCTTCGTGAGATTCATGAAGGAGATTGTGGCCATCATGCCGGTTCAAAGTCTCTTGTGGCCAAAGCTTTTCGTCATGGATTTTATTGGCTAACGGCTCACGCTGATGCAGAGGACCTGGTCAGTAAATGTGATGTTTGTTAGAAATTCTCATGACGGGCCCATGTACCGGCTCAAGAATTGAGGATGATTCCAATTACTTGGCCATTTGCAGTCTGGGGACTCGACATGGTTGGGCCTTTCAAAAGATCCAAAGATAAAAAGACCCACCTCTTGGTGGCGGTTGACAAATTCACAAAGTGGGTTGAGGCAGAGCCAGTTAGTAAGTGTGACGCAGCCACGACGGTTCAATTCATGAAAAAGGTGATCTTTCGTTTGGCTTTCCACACAGCATTATAACCGACAATGGCACTAATCTGTCCAAGGGTGCAATGGAGGAGTTCTGTCAACGTGAGCATATCCGGCTTGATGTTTCATCAGTAGCTCACCCCCAATCCAATGGTCAAGCTGAAAGAGCCAATCAGGAAATCTTGAAAGGCAACATGCCCCGCCTTATGGTTCCATTGCAACGGAGCATGGTTGTTGGGTGGAGGAGTTACCTTCTGTGATATGGGGCATCAATACTACCCCAACAGGTCTACGGGTTACACACCTTTCTTCATGGTTTACGGAGTTGAGGCGGTTCTCCCTAGTGACATCCGTCATGATTCACCCCGCATGGCGGCTTATGTTGAAACTGATAATGAACAGGCGTGTTAGGATGCACTTGACCTGTTAGATGAAAAGCATGACTTGGCAGCAGCCCGCTTGGTGATTTATCAACATGACCTACGCCGCTATCGCAGCCGCCGGGTTAAGTCTAGAACCATTCAAGAAGGTGACTTGGTGCTCCGGCTCATCCAGGATCAAACTGATGCACACAAGTTATCCCCACCTTGGGAAGGGCCCTTTGTGGTCAGCAAGAACTTGAATAACGGTTCATACTACCTTATCGATGTTTGAGAGCACAAAGACTCACGTAAGTCGGAGGAGGAGACCCGGCGGCCGTGGAATATCGCTCATCTTCGGCCTTACTACACTTGAGCCACCGGTTCTCATGATGTACATATTTTTGACGATGTATGTATTATGATAAGTAATAAAGCAATACCTCCATCCTTTTCATCCTCAATGATCATATGGTTTCATCATCATAATTCCAATGACCAGTTGGGGATTGATCGTAGTCGAATCTAGCTTAACCCTCTTGGTCCGGCTCATGATCGTATTTGAATCTAGCCGTTAAACCTCATGATCACTAGGGGGCTTCCTTTCAAACATAGGTCGTATCGAACCAAAGAGAACATAGCTATCGGTACCCTCCTCATCGGCACAATACCAAACTCACTAGGGGGTTTCTTGACCGTATTCGAATCATAGATTAACCCATTTTGGGTCCAACTTTGATCGTATTTGAATCAGAGTCGTTCAAAAGCTCTCAAGGTCATTTGGGGGCTTCCTGTTCAAACATAGGTCGTATTCGAACCAAAGAGAACATAGTTGTCGGTACCCTCCAGATTGGCACAATGCCAAACTCACTAGGGGGCTTCTTGATCGTATTCGAATCATAGCTTAACCCCTTTTGGGTCCAACTTTGATCGTATTCGAATCAGAGTCGTTAAAAAACTCTCAAGGTCATTTGGGGGCTTCCTGTTCAAACATAGGTCGTATTCAAACCAAAGAGAACATAGCTGTCGGTACCCTCTTGATCGGTGCAACGCCAAAACCACTGGGGGCTACATGATCGTATTTGAATCCTAGCTTAACCCCTTTGGTCCAGTTTACTGATTGTATTCGAATCAGAAAGCCTCAATTTTTCTTCCTATTTGGCTTAAGTTTTTTGAAAACAATGTTTGGTTTTGTCTTGAGACTTTTTTGTTCAGATCTAAGTATAAGTGTGGTTTAAATTTAACCCGGCTTGGCTTTGGATGATAAGTCGCCAGCATATGACAAGCATCATACATTTGGAAGTATTGGCTTCTAAGGATTGGGTTATCACCCTTACTGTTCATGTCACACAAACCGGCAGTGCAAATTCAAAATCACGGGTATGATATTATAGTTGTGTTTCAAAGCTATAATTCATAACAGGCTTATCTGTGTCTTTTTTTCCATATTAGTGGTTGTATGTAGGATATTATGACCCGCCCTGCGGTAAGCCGCCAAGGGTTCTTGTGATCTATTTCTGTGTGCAGGACAGTTCAAAGACTTTCTTATGCATACGGAAAACAGATGATAAGTATAACAAGGGGCGAATATAAGACGACTGCTTAATAGTGTTGAGAACCAAAACGTGCATAATGGCACGACAAAGCAAAGTCATTTCTACCCTATTACATGACTCCCCGAGTCCAAATGATTAAATTGTTTTTCAGCAGGCTACAAATATGAGCCGCCCGGCGGATCAATTCTCTTGTTGACCTGAAGCTTCCGGATCAACCCTCTCCACTCCTTTGTCCTGTTCCCTATCCTGGAAGGTTGATGATGACCAGTCAATGTCATTCAAAGCTTCAAATTCAGCTTCATCATCAATTACTCCGGCCGGGTCAACTTCAGGGGCGAAGGTATGCTTACGGTTTGGTGGGATCAGGCTTGTCACTTTATAGTGCGGCGGTGGCATCCTCCGATTCTCCGCATCTCATAACCCGGATGGTACTTGGTGAGATCTGCCTCATTAGCAATCAGGGTGGCCATAGGGCATATTTCCTTCACACAAGCGGCGAAGTCCTCTTGTTCAAATGAAGTTCCATCCTCTTTAAGGCTTGGATACCCAATGGTGATGTCGGCCGGGTCTGATTGCGGTAGCCAAGCCTTGGCCCGGCTTAAGGCAGCCATGGCTCTGGCTCTCACAGACGATCGCCTTAATTCATTGAATCGCTGGGGCAGCACAAAAAGCTTCTTTAGCACATCCACCAGGAGTGTGGGGACTTTGTTTGATAGGGCAACTATGGCTAAGGCACGCTGAGATCCAGTGTAAAGTTGTTCCACGAGCGTGTAAACCGCCTTCAGCTTCACCAGCATGTCCTAATTGAGATTTGTGCTCCTGGGGCCTGCGTAGCAATATCAGGTGAGTTAATGACAATTCATATGATCACTAGAAAGATTCAATATTTGACACTTGCAGGGCGACTTACCAAAGATTGCTGAGACCATCTGAGATACATGGCGTTTTAAGCCAGACAATTCAGTGGTCACCTCTTCAAGAGCCGCCTCTACTTTCTCAGCTCTATGGGTTAAGGTGATTTTTTCCTCAGCCCATGCCTTTTTCTCTACTTCAAAGTCTGTTTTCAGTTTCTCTTGTTCAGACACACTGAACTCAAATTTGGAATTGGCTCTTTGGGTCTCAGCTTCCTGTGCCTTCAGGTCGTTCTTCAATTCGGACAGTTCTGATTGAAGTTGAGTAGTGGTGGCCTGTACAAATCCTGGGTCAAAATCATGAATATTAGCATACAATATTAAGTCCCAAGCCTTTTGCAAGCAACAACACTTGGCACTTGGGGGCTAATGACTATTGAAGTATTCTATCTACGTGGCGGTTCATGAGAGTAAGTCCCAAGCACTTTGCAAGCAAGAGTACTTGGCACTTGGGGGCCAACGCATATTGCTGTTAAATCTACACTAGTACTATATTCTACACAAGCATGTGAAGGTCCGGCTCATTCATGTTGATTAAATCAGCCCTTGGGGACTACGGATTAAGCCGGATTTTTACAGGTTTGACCAAAGGATATTACTGATGCTTATATGTTTGTTCTAAAGTCTACATCATATTCATCATAAGCAGTAGACTTGGGGGCTGGCATAGTAAGGATAATTCAGTGAAGGGAAGAGTTTATACCTCAAATTTCTGGTGCATTTGCTTCACCATATCAACTTCGAGGTCACGGCTGCTGTGCACTTGGCTAAGATAGCCAGAAAAAACTTCCCCAATGCTCATGCGAGTATAATCAGCAACATCAAATCTGACCTTACGGTGTGCCAGGTGCTCCTATTTGGCAGAACACTTGGCTAGCACAGTAGGTCTTCCCGGCTCAGTGTAGCTGGTCTTGGTAATTTCAATATCAGCATCTCGTGGGTCGTCTGTCTTGGCCGGGCTAGAAGCTTCAGGGCTGACAGAGCCGTCAGCGGCTTGATCAGTAGGCGGGTCAGCGGTTGGCGTTAGCGTGTCATGAGCCGGTTCAAAAAGGTCAGTACAAAGATAAAGAATTGAAGTGAATATAGGGTAAGAAAATCATCATTACCCTGGAGCGGTCTTAAAAGCCGGCATGTTGGACTGGATTGAGTCGCCGGAGGAAGGTGAAGTTTCCTGATAATTTGAATCAGAAGAATTGAGTGGTTGACGAGTGAGACCCGCCAAAGGATAAAAAGGGTTTAAGTCGAAGGTGACCTCGTTCCGGCGCTTCCTTGGTGTGTTAGGTAAGCCGGAGGAGAGTTTCGCGCCCTTGCTGGTCCGGGTTTGCCTCTGGCTCTCAGGAATCTGTCGCTTCAAAAGAAATTAAGGATCCTGATAAGCTAAGGGATGTGAAAATCTTAGTTTCCGGGTTACTCTTCGGATTTTCTGTATTGGCAAAGGCTCTGAGTCGGAGGAAATAATAGTTACCTCTTCGTCCACTCCACGACTCGTTCCCGTGTCACCCTGATGATAATCAGTGTTAATAAGGTGGTTAAAAAGGAGCCAAGAGAGTCAAGAGCTACCTCCGACTCATAGGAATCTTCTAGTCGAAGCAAGTCAGAGGCGTTGGCCTTCTTTCCTTTCTTCTTTGCGGCGGCTTTCCTGGCAGCTCTCTTGGCCTTCCTAGCTCTCTTTGCAGCCTCATGATCATACTTTTTCTTCCAAAATTGGTCGTCAACCTGTGAAAGTCAGCAAAGGTTTGAGTAAAAACAAAACATCAAGGACGAAGGTAAAATTACTCAGTCTGGCGTCTTACCGTTGGAGTCGGGTTATCTTTGCAGAAAGGGCTTAAGCCCACCTTGCCACAGTTTGCTAGGCTTTTGTTCAAGAGCGACTTTGTCATATCATCGATGATGTCGTCAGGTAAATTGTCAGGGCTGTGCCGCAGAGGATCATTCTTCTCTCCCATGTAGGTGCACATCAAACCAGAATGGCGGCTCAACGGAATAATCCGCCAGGCAAGCCAAACCCGGACCAAGTCAATACCATTTAGACCGTTCCCCAAAAGAGCCTTGACTTTAGCTATGGTGGGGGCGAGTTTCTAGCGATCAGCAGCCGACAACTTGTCTGGAAGAGGATGATTAGACTCGAGGCACAGGGCGCGAAAGCCGGGCAGAGGGTTCTCATCAGTCGGAGAAGTGTCTTAGCAGTAGAACCATGTCTAGTTCCAATCTTTGGGGTGACTCGGTGGATTCGCATAAGGGAAGATGGCGTCTCTCCGTCGTTGGATTGAGACCCCGTCAAGCTCCAAACTAGGTCCGTTGGCCCATTCATTTTGGCGGTTCAAATAAAACAACTCTCTGAAGAGTAGCAAGCTGGGCTCCTCTTCAAGGTACACCTCACAGAACACTTCAAAGTTGCAAATATTAGACACGGAGTTGGGTCCGATGTCTTGAGGACGGAGGTCAAAAAAGTGCAGGATGTCTCTAAAGAACTTTGAGCAGGGTGGTGAAAAGCCCCGGTACATGTGGTCAGTGAAGACGATGACTTCCCCCTCTTTGGGCCGAGGCTTTTCCTCTGTTGGGTCAGGAGCACGGTATGACATGACTTCCTTCTTTAGTAGATAGCCGATTTTCACAAAGTCATCAAGTGTGCTATCTGTGACGATGGACTTGACCCAATTGCATGAAGTGGCTGTTTTGGGCGGCATTGTGAAGAAGGAAGCCTAACAAAGAGTAAAAATTGCCGGTTCAACTTTAAGCCGGAAGAAAAGTATTAATGCACATGTTCAAAATGGTGGCTTATGAAGGGGCCTAATGGTATATGTCTAATTACGTCAGATTATTTAAACCACCATGAGCAGTCAAGTAATTTAAGCCGCCATGCCTGGTTGATGTTATCTATTGCGCATTGCAATTTATGTTAGTGGTTAGAGCCGCCAAGGCTAGGTGGATCTATCGAAACACAGATGTTTGGCTAAGTGTCATACAAACAAGTTTCACAGATTGCAATCATTACTCTGGATCAATGGATGCTCAGAAAAAGGAAATAATCTAGACCTAAAAAGCAGTACACGAGTTCGTAAGTTCTAATGAGGTCTCTTTACAGAGAAAGGGGATCCGCTAGTGTTAAAAGTGGAAGCAAAACAACTACCGCATTGGTTATATGCCATTTTCATATCAAAGAGGCTCGCGGTACGAGCATTGAAGATGAACTACGATGAACTATGAAGAACACAGAGAAGCTCACAAACCCTAATGTGGATCTAAGGTGCGGGAAGGCAAAACTTACAGCTGCAGATCTACTGTGGAGGGTCGTCGCCGTTCTCTGGATCGATTCAGGGTGATGCAATGGCCTGGACGAAGACGAGGAGCGCTCCGCAGTGGCGGCGGAGCTCGAGTGGCAGAAGGGTGCGAGAGGTGGAAGACGATGGAAAGGGGGAGAATGATGAAAGACTGGTCGTACCTATTTATAAGGAAAGACTCTTAAGTGGGTGCGAAAAACAAGGAGGCCAAAAATATGGTTATCCAGCTACCAGGACGCCTCGATTCTCGGGGTGGTCATTAAGATAAGGATCTGTTGAGATATGTTGGATAAAGTGTGAAGTAATGTCAGATGATGTCATGGAGGGTTATTGTAAATCCAGAAGATGACATCATGGCGGGTTATATATTCTCGCACAATGAAGAGTAGAAGATTTTTTCTGAAGTGTTTAAGATTGACATGAACCAGTTCAAATCAATCTGGGGCCTAATGTTGGGGATATAAATATTAGGCATGACCCGCCCAGGAGGGGCCGGGTTATACCTATGGCGATTCAAGATATGAAGGCCAAGACGACACTTGAAGATGGCGGTTAAGTTAAGGGCCCAAGCCCAAAGGCGACTCAAGGACCGTAGAGATAAACCGCCATATGTATGTAACTTGTATTGTAAGGAAAGAATAGAGAGAGACCGAGCCAGGTACAGTTTATGAGCCGGCCGGGACTCTGAGAGCCGCTGGACATCGACCTCTATATATAAAGGGACGACCAGGTGGCGGTTCAGGACAAGTAACATCAGATCAAGAACTAGGTCAAGCGGATTCGCTCCATGGTAATCGAAACATAAGCAATTCCACCTCAAACTGGATTAAGCCATTACCTTCACCGCGAGGGGCCAAACCAGTAAAACACCCATGTCCTTTGTCCCGTTTCAACCCCTTTAAGCTTCCTAGTTGCGATGGCTCCACGACTAAGTCCTTTCACTAGGACATCTGCCGTGACAATTCCACGACATTAGGCGAGTACGAGGTCGCAGCTAAGCCCCCGAGTGGGAGGATTGCTCTCCACTCAAAGTGTTTCTAACTTAGGCAAGTACGGGGTCGCAGCTAAGCCCCCGAGTGGGAGGATTGCTCTCCACTCGGAGTGTCTTTAACTTAGGCGAGTACGGGGTCGCAGCTAAGCCCCCGAGTGGGAGGATTTCTCTCCACTCAGAGTGTTTTTAACTTAGGCGAGTACATGGTCTCAGCTAAGCCCCCGAGTGGGAGGATTGCTCTCCACTCGGAGTGTTTTTAACTTAGGCGAGTACGGGGTCGCAGCTAAGCCCCCGAGTGGGAGGATTGTTCTCCACTCGGAGTGTTTTTTAACTTAGGTGAATAAGGTTCAAGGCTAAGCCACCCACTGGGGGGTTTCAGACACAAATGATTACGGGAAATCAATCATTAAGATACTGCAAAAATCTTGTCTTTGGTAAGCAAACCGAAGTACTCTTATTACAACTCGTCGATCCGAGTGATTTTAGGTATGGAACGGGTGAAGCAGCTCTGCATTCCATGCGTGTGGCTCGTTGATACGTCTCCGTCGTATCTATAATTTTTTATTGTTCCATGCCAATATTATTCAACTTTCATATACTGTTGGAAACTTTTTATACTATTTTTGGGACTAACATATTGATCTAGTGCCCAGTGCCAGTTCTTGTTTGTTGCATGTTTTATGTTTCGTAGAAACCCAATATCAAATGGAGTCCAAACGGGGTAAAAACAGACGGAGAATTATTTTGGAATATTTGTGATTTTTGGGAAGTAAAATCAATGCTTGACGGTGCCCGAGGGGGCCGCGAGGCAGGGGGCGCGCCCCAGGGGGGCAGGCGCACCCTGGACCCTCGTGGGCACCCCGTAAGGCGGTTGACGCTCTTCTTTTGCCGCAAGAAAGCTAATTTTATGAGAAAAATCTGGGCGAAAGATTCAACCCAATCAGAGTTATGGATCTCCGGATATAAAAGAAACGGTGAAAGGGAAGGATCTGGGAACACGGAAACAGAGAGAGACAGAGACACAGATCCAATCTCGGAGGGGCTCTTGCCCCTCCCATGCCATGGGAGCCAAGGACTAGAGGGGAAACCCTTCTCCCATCTAGGGAGAAGGTCAAGGAAGAAGAAGACGAAGAAGAAGGGGAGCTCTCTCCCCCTTGCTTCCGGTGGCGCTGGAACACCGCCGGGGGCCATCATCATCACCGCGATCTTCACCAACACCTCCATCATCTTAACCAACATCTCCATCACCTTCCCCCATCTATATTCAATGGTCCACTCTCCCGCAACCCGCTGTACCCTCTACTTAAACATGGTGCTTTATGCTTCATATTATTATCCAATGATGTGTTGCCATCCTATGATGTCTGAGTAGATTTTCGTTGTCCTACCGGTGATTGATGAATTGCTATGATTGGTTTGAGTTGCATGTTTTATTATTGGTGCTGTCCTATTATGCCCTCCATGTCATGCAAGAGTGAGGGATTCCCGCTGTGGGGTTTGCAATATGTTAATGATTTGCTTAGGGTGGGTGGCGTGAGTGACAGAAGCACAGACCCGAGTAAGTAGGTTGTTTGCGTATGGGATAAAGGGGACTTGATACTTTAATGCTATGGTTGGGTTTTACCTTAATGATGTTTAGTAGTTGCGGATGCTTGCTAGAGTTCCAATCATAAGTGCATATGATCCAAGAAGAGAAAGTATGTTAGCTTATGCATCTCCCTCAAATAAAATTGCAATAGTGATTATCAGTCTAGTAAGGTAGTCAATTGCTTAGGGACAATTTCACAACTCCTACCACCACTTTTCCACATTCACTATATTTACTTTATTGCTTCTTTATCTAAACTGCCCCTACTTTTTATTTACGTGCTCTTTATTATCTTGCAAACCTATCCAACAACACCTACAAAGTACTTCTAGTTTCATACTTGTTCTAGGTAAAGCAAACACTAAGCGTGAGTATAGTCGTATCAGTGGCAGATAGGACTTGAGAGAATATTTGTTCTACCTTTAGCTCCTCGTTGGGTTTGACACTCTTACTTATCGAAAGAGGCTACAATTATCCCCTATACTTGTGGGTTATCACTCGTCCATATTCTTGGCTACGTTTTAGATGTGTATGCTCCCTTGTGAAGCACCTTGGTGATGATGAAGGGACCTTCCCAGGCCGGAGCAAGCTTGTGAGGCCATTTATGAACCACTCGGAGCACAAGGTCTCCTTCCTAGAACACTCGACCTCTGATATTACGGGCATGGAATTGATGCAGATCTTGCTAATAGATGGTCGACCGGATCAAAGCCATCTCACGTTCCTCTTCCAGGAGATCAACCTCGCCTTGTCGTGCATGTTCTTCTTCAGCTACTGAGAAGAGTTCCACCCGGGGGGCATTGTGCAGCAAGTCGCTCGGAAGCACAGCCTCAGCGCCATACACCAAGAAGAAAGGGGTTCGATCAGTTGACCGGTTTGGCGTCGTTCTCAGCCCCCAGAGGACAGATGGTAACTCAATCACCCAAGCTCCACTAGCATGCTTGAGATAACGCATCAGTCGGGGTTTTAACCCTTGAAGGATCAAACCATTTGCCCTTTTTGCTTGCCCATTCGACTACGGGTGTGCGACAGACGCGTAGTCGACCCGAGTGCCCTGGGAAGCACAAAACGCCGTAAACTCATCAGAATCAAAATTGGAGCTGTTATCTGTGATAATGTTATGAGGAACTCCATATCTGAATATCAACTCCTTGATGAAATTGACGTCAGTGCTTGAGTTGAGGTTTTTGATGGGCTTGGCTTCGATCCACTTAGTGAACTTGTTGACTGCTATGAGAAAATGAGTGAAACCACTTCTGCCGGCTTGAAGGGTCCAACCATATCCAACCCCCAAAATGCAAACGGCCAGATGAGTGGAATAGTCTTCAAGGCAGACACATGCTTGTGAGACATGTTGGAGTAGAACTAGCAACCTGCGCACTTGTCGACTATATCTTTTGCCATCTCATTTGCATGAGGGCAATAGAATACCGCTCGGTATGCTTTGGCCACGATGGTCCGAGAGGACGCATGGTGACCACAGGTCCCCGAGTGGATATCATTTAGGATCATTCGACCTTCTTCTGGGGTGATGCAATGTTGAGCCACTCCTATGACACTTTCTCTGTAAAGCTATCCTTTTATCACGATGAAAGCCTTCGATCGACGGACTATATGGCGAGCCTCATCATCATTCTCTAGGAATTCCTGCCTGAGCAGGTACGCGATGTACGGCACCGTCCAATCGGGCTGATCACTAGGACTTCCAATATCAAGTCGACCACAGCCGGAACTTCAATTTCAGTCGGATTGGTTGAGCTTATCGGTTGCGGGGGCTCTTCCTTGAAGGGATCTTCTTGTACTGATGGGGTGTGGAGATGCTCCAAGAACACATTGCTGGGGATAGGCTTTCGAGTGGAACCTATTTTTGCCAGATCGTCAGCAGCTTGATTCTTGATTCGGGGTATGTGGTGGAGCTCTAACCCCTCAAACTTCTTCTCTAGATTTCTCACTGCATTGCAATAACCGGTCATTGCTGGACTCCTGACGTCCCATTCCTTCGTTACTTGATTAACCACTAAGTCTGAGTCGTCGTAGACCATGAAGCGTCGGACGCCGAGTGAAATGGCCATACACAACCCATACAATAGCGCCTCATACTCAGCTTCATCGTTTGAAGAATCAAAGTGAATCTGGAGGACATAACTGAGCTTGTCTCCTCTCGGGGACACTAAAACCACTCCTCCACCAGAGCCATTCAACATTTTTGACCCATCAAAGAACATAGTCCAATGTTCTGACTGAATCTAAGTCAGCTGCTGCTGTTCGATCCACTCTGCGAGGAAGTCTGCTATAGCTTGGGACTTGATGGCTTTCTTTGCCTCAAACTTGATATCTAAAGGAAGGAGTTCAATCGCCCACTTTGCCACTCGACCAGTTGCATCTCTGTTATTCAGAATTTCTGACAACGGGGCGCCGCTGACGACTGAAACCGAGTGGTCTGAAAAGTAGTGTGCAACTTTCTTCATGCTCAGGTAAATCCCATAAACAAGCTTCTGATAATGAGGATATCTCTTCTTGGATGGCGTCAAGACTTCTAAAATGTAATACAAAGGGCACTGAACTTTGAAGGCTTTGCCTTCTTCTTCCCGCTCGACTATGAGCACTGTGCTGGCAACTTGTCCCATGGCTGCGATGTAAAGCAATAAAGGCTCCTTATTGACTGGAGCAGCGAGCACCGACTGGGTGGAAATCTAGGCTTTGAGCTCATCAAACGTTGCTTTAGCTTCATCATTCCACTCGAACTTGTCAGACTTCTTCATTAGTCGGTAAAGAGGCAGTGCCTTTTCACCGAGGCGTGAGATGAATTGACTCAATGCAGCCAAACAACCGAGTCTGAGTCTGAGGTAGTGCCTTTTCACTGAGGAGTAAGCTTCTAAACATCATGCACATGCACGGGGCACTTCATTCAGAGGATTGTGCCAATCTTCTCTGGATTTGCGTCGATCCCTCGTTCGGAAACGAGGAAACCGAGTAGCTTTCTGCCTAGGACTCCGAATGTGCACTTTGACGGATTGAGCTTGATATCATATCTTCTTAAGTTGGCAAAGGTTTCAGCAAGGTTAGTCAGCAGGTCGGAACCTTTGTGTGACTTAACCACTATGCCATCCATGTATGCTTCCACATTCCGACTGATTTGAGTGAGCAGACACTTCTGAATCATGCGCATAAATGTTGCATCAGCATTCTTGAGGCCAAAGGGCATAGTAACATAGCAAAAACACCCGAACGGGGTGATGAAAGCTGTCTTTATCTCATCGGGTCCATACAGTCGGATCTGATGGTACCCGGAACACACGTCCAAAAAGGACAATCGCTCACATCTCGTAGTGGAGTCGACTATCTGGTCGATGCGGGGCAGAGGAAAATGATCTTTCAGGCAGGCCCGATTGATGTGCTTGAAATCAATACACATTCGAAGTGACTTATCTTTCGTGGAGACCATAATGACATTGGCGAGCCTCTTGGAGTGGTATATCTCGCGTATGAACTCGGCGGCCAGAAGCCGAGCCACCTCCTCGCCAATCACCTTTCCCTTCTATGCCGCGGACCGACGAAGATGCTCTTTAATGGGTTTTGCCTTTGAGTTGACTCACAAACGGTGCTCAGCCAGTCCCCTGGATACACCTGGCATGTCAGATGGCTTCCATGCAAAGATGTCCTAGTTCTCACGAAGGAACTGGATGAGCGCTTCTTCCTATTTGCTATTGAGTGTCGTTGAGATATGGGTCGGAGCAGCATTGGGGTCGGTCGGGTGAATGTGGACTGGCTTGGTCTCTCTGGCCGACTGAAACACGGACTCCGAGGCAGGCCTCTTGGCACGCAGCAAATCACTCGAATATGCAGTCTTCTGTTATTCTTGAAACTCTATTGCTTCCATCTGCTCATCAGAGATCTTTGAACCATTCTAGAGACAATCCTCTGCTCTCTACCGGTTACCGGTGACCATGATTACGCCTTTGGGGCTAGGCATCTTCAACTTGAGGTACACATAGCATGGTCGAGCCATGAAACTAGCATAAGCAGGTCTGCCTAGAATGGCATGATAGGCACTCTCAAAATCCAATACTTCAAACGTCAACTTTTCCTTGTGGTAATTCAAAGAATCACCGAAAACCACATCAAGAGTGATCTGACCGAGTGAATCAGCTTTCTTTCCTGGGATGATACCATGGAATCTCATGTTGCTCTCACTGAGTTTGGACATCGGAATGCCCATCCCCTGGAGGGCCTCAGCGTACAATATATTCAGACCAGCGCCACCATCCATCAAAACCTTGGTCAGTCAGGTGCCCCCAACAACTAGGTCAACCACCAACGCTTGCCTCCCAAGGGTAGCAATGTGCGGCGGGTGATCGGACTGGTCGAATGTAATAGGGGTTTTTGACCACTTCAAATATCTTGGTGTTGCCGGAGCAACCACGTTCACCTCTTTGTTGATAACTTTCAGTCGACTTTTGCTCTCGAGATCAGAAAAAAATCACCAAGGTGGTATTAACATTGGGGTAACCACCATCATCTTCTTTGTCTTCGTCCTTATCAGACTCCTTGTCCTTCTCACTGGGTTGGCTTTCTCGGAAGCTCTGGATCAGGAGTAGACACTGTCGAGTGGTATGCTTGGGGAGACTCAGATTCCCCTCCTCATCCTTTTTGGTGTGAATATGGCACGACAAATCCATCACATCATTTCCTGCTTGATCCTTCACTTTTTTAGGGATCCAAGGCCCTTTAGGCTTCCCCTTGAACTTTCCTTGGTTCAAAACTGCTGCCTCGACAAGCCTGCTGCCTCAGCCTTTCGCTTCTGCTTCCAACTGGAATTTCCTCCTCCGGTGTCCTGGGCGACTGGTCTGTCTTGCCACTTCGGAGTCGGTCCTCTTCTTTGCTGTTAGCGTACTTAGTGGCAATCTCCATCATCCGAGCCAAAGACATATCTCCGGTCCGACCGAACTTCAGATTGAGCTCTCTGTAGCGAACGCCTTCTTTGAAGGCACAGACTGCTTGGTGATCTGATACATTCTCTACTGTGTGGTGCAGAGTGATCCATCTCTGGATATAATCTCTCAAAGTCTCATTATGTTTCTTCACGCAATGCTGCAACTCTAACAAACCAGTAGGTCTCTTGTAGGTGCCCTCAAATGTTTTGGTAAACACTCGGGCCAACTCATCCCATCTAAAAATGCTTCGAGGGGCCAACTGATTCAGCCAAGCTCTAGTAGAACCTTCAAGCATCAGAGGGAAGTGCTTCATGGCCACCTCATCGCTGCCGCCACCGATGTGCACAGCCACTCAGTAGTCCTCAAGCCAAGTGTTGGGCTTCGATTCTCCTGTGAACTTGTTGACACCAGTCGCCAATCTAAAGTTGTGAGGGATCTCAGCAGCTCTGATAGCTCTTCCGAAACACTCAGGGCCAGAAACATGGACCCTACTTCCACTGGGCCTGTCTCTATCCAGCCCCTCTCTGTATGCTCTGTTCCGGTCGACCAACCCCTGAACAAGGACTGACCTCACATCGAAGCCAGGCTCTCTTGGGTCGACTGGAACTCTATGGTGATTACCATATGGGCGCCTGTTGTCATACCGCCGGGGCGAGTATGACCCGTCTCTCGGAAGAGGCAAAGGCACTCGATGGTGGTTGTCACGGGTGTACTCCTGGTCGAACTCTCCATGAGCTCTTCCCAGGTGCTGATCACGATGATGATCATGATCTTCACATCGCAAAGGTGACCCAGGACTGTGTGTCGACTGAATGGTATCTACCCTTGCTGACCTGCTGTGGATCCTATTCCGCGACTGGGACATGGCAGAGTTCAGCTCTCCTGCTGCTCGGAGCAGCGTTTTGATCTGTTCCAAGCCTCTTCCAGCCTCTGAACAGGACGGCTGAATGGACTCTGCTATTCATGTAGTAGCTGCAAGATTTTGGATTGGAGTGCAGAATACGTAAGGTTCAGGCGGAAACAACTGCTGTGGAGAACGACTGGACTCGGAGATCAGTCGATGGGCACGCTCGTCGAGAGAATGTTGGAGATTCTCCAAACGACTGTGCTCAGCTAGCGTGACCAGGCGCACTGCCTCCAAGGCCCAAGCCTTGGCGGTTTCCCCTATGATGGGGGTCTGGAGGGCCTCCATGTTGCGGCGGTGCAGCTCCTCCCTTTGCTGCGAGTTGAGAGGTTGGGGCTGATACTCTTCGTGGCCGAATGATAGGCCATCACCACCACCGTTGATGCCTGTCACGCCCAATATGCGACCCTATCCAAAAGGAACTCGAAGGTCCCACCAAGTATAGACCCGCATATTGAAACGCTTTTGCAAGGTGGATATCATTACATCAACATTACATAATAGATGGGGATACATACAAGAAGCATACAATGCCACACGAATACAACAATACATCATGCATTAGAGCACCATCCGTCTACGGATGAAACACAAACAGAAACTCAAACGACATCCACCCTGCTAGCCCCCACCCTCCCTCCCTCTTCTTCCTGGAGCCTGAGTCTGTTTCGACCATCAATTCCATTCGTGTGGAGCCTCTTCAGTCTTTCGTCAATTGCCTCAACCGGTGAATTCTCTTTTGTTTGACATTCTTCATCTCTTTTCTTTCCGGTGGACTTAATTCAAGTTTTTTTCGGGTTGATCATATTCTTTTTCCTCGGCTCAAGTGTTTTTTCCCTGCTCGTTCGTCTCTCGCCAGCGTATCCTTCCGGAGTTCAAGACATCTCAAGAGATTCGTCTGTGTTCGAATTAATTCGAGGTTGTCACCTCATTCGAATATTTCAATTGTTCCGGTGCATCATCTACCTCTTCAACAATCCTTTCCAACGGTGTTTTCTTTTAGTGGGCCCTAACCCACAGGTCTTTTCCCAGGATCTTACCTAACTCTTCTAATTCTCCTAGAGTTATTCTCAATTCTTTTCAAGTGTGACGTAAGAATGAATTTCATCAGTCACATGTCTTTTCCAAGATCGATTTCAATTCATTTCATTGCTGGGTCAACCTTTTCGCTTTTCATTCTTTCGGAGTATCATGGTAATTTTGGTGGTGTTTCTCGTCGACATTTGAAGACTGAAGAAGAGCTTTTCCTCTGAATCTTGTCCATTCTCCCAGAGATTTGTGGTGCTAGCCTGATGTTATCCTCTCAAATTGTTTTCCAGTCGTGCAAATTCTTTTCACCCATCCAGAGTATGTCAGGAGTTGTTTTTCCATTTCTTTTCACCGGAGGCCATCTTTCCAGAAGAATTCTTTGTCCTCACATTTCAGCTACCATTATCCAATTATCCCGGTGCTTCGTTCAAGTGTTCTTTAATCAGCTCAGGATATCTTTGTTCTTTTGCATCTAAATCCCCTCAAGCATATTTGTTCTTCTAATTCTTCCCGGTGATTCATTCTCTGTCATCAGTCATTTTGAATTCTTACGGTGGTTCGTTCAAGATTCTTTTTCCTTCATTATCATTTTAATCCATTCTTTCTTTCCAATCCTACCGGCGGTTCATGAAGACCTTCTCAAGTTCACGATATGCCACTTCCCAATTCCTTTTCAAGAAGAATAAGTAGTATGAAAAATCCATTGCTTGTCATAAATTTAATTTGATGAAGGATAAGCATACAATAAATCTTATTCTTATTTCCTCGTAGTGAGTAATCCCTTTTCTTCGGAGTTTGTTCTTGATGAATAAATTCTAGTTCCAAGCGTTTTCATCTTTTCTTTTCCGGAGTTCAATTATTTCCACGGCCATCTCGTCGTAACCTCCATCTAATCATCGCAAGGCTCATCTTATTCTTTCATCCTTTATTCTATCTCATCGTCCTTTTGGTTACCGGAGTTCTTCATGGTGGTTCTTCATGATCTAATTCATTCTTCAAGAGTTCATCAAGATTCTAATCGAAGGAGCTCAAGTATCCTTCTTCTTGCTTCTCGAGGTGCAATTAAATCTCCGTATTCTTTTGAAGTGGAGTTTTGCATTTCTTCATTCTTCTAAGCTATCCAATCTTTTCCGTTTGTGGCCGGTTATCACCTTATGATCTTGAGATGTTACCCATAAGACCACAACAAGCTTATTCTTTGCGTGGTTGATTTTCTCAACAACTCCGTTCAATTCCTCCTTCTAAGGATGCTCTCTATTTCATTCGTGGCACAAGTTGTCATTTTCTTCTCCGTTCTTTTCATTCAACTCTTTCAATCCTTTCCGGAGATTTGGTGTCATGTCTTCATCAAGTATCGGTCCATCCTATCAAGCTCGTGTTCTATTCCTCCATGTTTTAGCCGGAGTGCTGCCTAAATCCTTTCAGTCTTATTCGTTTCTTTTCTCATTCTAACCACTCCGGTTAGAACGAGTGGTTTCATAGTCTATCTGATTCCGTGAGCTTTCAATTCTTGCCATTCTCGTCGTTCCTCTCTTTTCTCGAGTGCTCTCGATTCTTTGTTTCCTTCTCTTGAGTTCTTGTTTCACCTCATCCCTTTTCTCTTCCGTCTCGTTCCTAAGATCTCGGGACGAGATCTCTTGTTAGTGGAGGAGTGTTGTAACGCCCCGGATTCGATGCGCCAGATGTCTTCCAGTTATTCGCCGTCGTTGCCATGTCATTTGCTTGCGTGTTGCATTTCATATCATGGCATCATGTGCATTTCATTTTGCATACATGTTCGTCTCATGCATCCGAGTTTTTTCCCCGTTGTCCGTTTTGCAATCCGGCGCTCCTATGTCCTCCAGCGTCCCCCTTTTGTCTCTCGTTGTGAGCGGGTGTTAAACATTCTCGGAATGGCCCGAGGTTTGCCAAGCGGCCTTGGTATAGCACCGGTAGACCGCCTGTCAAGTTTCGTGCCATTTGGAGGTTGTTTGATACTCCAACGGTTAACCGGGTAACCGCGAAGGCCCCTTCTTTTGTGCACCCCTCTCCAAATTCGCGGATGAACCCTAGCCTCCTTCCCCTCGCGCTGCCGGACGTTTTTTCCACCGCGCCCGAACATGTCCGCCGCCGCCCCCTCGCCAACCGCAGCCCGCCACGTCACCCGTCGCCGTCTCCCACCGCGCGCCGCCGCCAGGGCCCGCCAAGCCCATCGCCAGCCCGCCCGAGCCCATCGGGGCCCGAACGAGCCCGCACGCCGCCGCCCTTCGC
>NC_057813.1:414157187-414163588 GCF_018294505.1 Triticum aestivum | reverse complement strand
CAGCTCCTCCGCCCGCCATGGCGCCGCCGCTAGGAGCTCCGGCCCCGACCGGAAGCCGCCCCGGCCTCCCCTCGCCTCCGGCCACAGATCCGACGGGATCCGGCGACCCCCGCCCAGATCCAGCCTTCCCCAGCTCCGGCCCCCCCTTCTACCCCTCCAGCCGCCGTCCCTGTCATCTCCGGCGAGAATCCCGGCCGTCCTCGTCATCAGCGCCCGGGTCAACCCTCAGATCCGGAGGTGATTTTCGTCTGTCCCTGAAATATTTTGCATAATCATGACATGTTCATCGCATCATAAATTGCTGGATACTGCTCTGTTTCGTGCGTGTAATATGTCAAATTGTTCGCCTCGACGAGTAATTCATTTAATTCCATTGCATCATGTTCATTTAAGTTCATCTTGATGCCCGAAATGCTGTTGGAAGAGTGCATGTTGCTGTTAATCTGCTGAAACTGTTATAACATGCTCATTTGTCATTTTTGCCATGATTGATGTGTGCATCCTATGAGGTTGAGCTCTACATGTGTTTTGATCTATGCCATGCCATCTTTCCAATGGTGCCATCCATGTATTTTTTTGAGTTGTGTGCTGAGTGCATCAAGCTAGTTAAGGAGGGTACTTGTTGTTACTGTTTTGCTAGGATGATTCTGTTATATTTTGTTGCTATGTAAACCTACTGCTACTAGTTATTCTATGCATAATCTGGAGATGTCCAGTAAGGATGTTTTGAACTACATGTCATGCTCTATCCATTCATGCCCCTAGTTGCATTTATAGCCTGCTGTAGCATGTTGTAATCTTGCTCCAAACTTGCTAAATAATGTTGCTGTCAACCTGTTAACATGAAGTTCAGTTTTGGCCATGTGCTTTTCTAGTGATCCATGTACCCTATGAACTTGCTATTGCCATGCTTAGCTTCATAAACATGTCTTCATACTTTTGGTTTCCTTGCCATGCCATGTATTGCTCTGTGGTGAGTGCTTCAAGCTCACCAACATGCCTACTTACTGTTGTTCCTGCCATGTATGAATCTGTCATATAACTTGCCATGTTTACATGGGTGCCATCATATCTTCTGCTCCTTTTTGGCTCATGGTCAGTAAGGGTCTTTTGTTCTATGCAATTAGTACATTCATGCCATGCCTTGGTTTGCCATGATAGCTTCCTGTAACATGCTGTTTGATAGCTCTAAACATTGCAACCTGATGTTATTTCCTGATAAGTCTGAAACTGTTATTATTTGCAATATTACCATGTCCTTTTGAGCATGTTCTATTTGTTTCTGGAGATAGCTCAGTGTTCATGTTTTGTTATGCTTTACCATTACTTCATGCCCATGCCATTTGCTCTTACGTTGAGATGTTGTAGCTTGTTGGTTTGATGCTTGCAAGATGCCTAGTTGCTGTTTTGGACAGATTGTTGTTATGTCTTGTATAGAGTGTATGTGTTGAACCGTTGCTCCGTTTTGAGTGTGCTCTATATGAAACTTGCTTGTTTTTGCATGTAGTTTCATATTACCACGTTGCATCCTTGTTTTGAGGTGTTTGCTTGATGTTTTTATGCATTTTGCATCAATGCCATGTTTAACTTGTTTTGCTCATATCTTCTAGGCCGTAGCTCCGAACTAAATGAACTTTATATGTAACTTGACTAGAATTTAGTGTAGATCATCTTGGTGCTCTTTAACTTGCTGTTTAACAACTTCAACTTAAGGTTTATTCAGTTCTGGACCAATTTCGAAATATGCATATGAGGACTTCCCGGAATTGTTATATGTTGTTTCCGGCCTCATTTAAACTTGCTTTGATGTGTTGTTCTTGTTTGCATCATCTCTTGCCATGAGTAGCTTCATGTAGCCTTGTCATGCATCATGTTTGTTGTGCATCATGTCTTGCCTATGTGTGGTGTGTTTACCATGTTGTGTGTTTCTTCTCGATAGTTCCCGTTTCGTTGGGATCGTGAGGATTCGATCGTCTACGCTTGGTTCGTCTTTGTGGCTTCATCTTCTTCATGGACTCGTTCTTCTTCCTAGCGGGATTTCAGGCAAGATGACCACTACCCTGGATCTCATTACTATCATTGCTATGCTAGTTCCTTCGTTCTATCGCTATGTTGCGCTTCCTATCACTTGTTCTTCAAGCCTCCCAAATTGCCATGGACCTCTAACCTTTGACACCATTCCTAGCAAACCATTGCTTGGCTATGTTACCGCTTTGCTCAGCCCCTCTTATAGCGTTGCTAGCTGCAGGTGAAGTTGAAGATTGCTCCATGGTGGACAGGGTTATGTTGGGATATCACAATATCTCTTATATTATTAATGCATCTATATATTTGGTAAAGGGTGGAAGGCTCGGCCTTATGCCTGGTGTTTTGTTCCACTCTTGCCGCCCTAGTTTCCATCATACCGGTTTTATGTTCCCGGATTTTGCGTTCCTTACGCGGTCGGGTGATTTATGGGACCCCCTCGACAGTTCTCTTTGAATAAAACTCCTCCAGCAAGGCCCAACCTTGGTTTTACCATTTGACTCACCACCACCTACTTTTCCCTTGGGAGTAATTAACCCAAGGGTCATCTTTATTATAGCCCCCCCGGGCCAATGCTTGTCTAAGTGTTGGTCCAAACTAGAGCCCTTTGCAGCGCCCCCTTAGGGAAACTTGAGGTCTGGTTTTAGTTGTACGGATTGCTCATCCGGTGTTGTCCTGAGAACGAGATATGTGCAGCTCCTATCGGGATTGTCGGCGCATCGGGCGGCTTTGCTGGTCTTGTTTTACCGTTGTCGAAATGTCTTGTAAACCGGGATTCCGAGACTGATCGGGTCTTCCTGGGAGAAGGTATATCCTTCATTGATCGCGAGAGCTTATCATGGGCTAAGTTGGGACACCCCTGCAGGGTATAAACTTTCGAGAGCCGTGCCCGCAGTTATGTGGCAGATGGGAATTTCTTAATGTCCGGTTGTAGATAACTTGACACCAGATCCGAATTAAAACGCATCAACCGCGTGTGTGGCCGTGATGGTCTCTTCTCGGCAGAGTCCGGGAAGTGAACACGGTTTTTGTGTTATGATTGACGTAAGTAGGAGTTCAGGATCACCTCTTGATCATTGCTAGCTTCACGACCGTTCCGCTTGTTCTCTTCTCGCTCTTATTTGCGTATGTTAGCCACCATACATTGCTCAGTCGCTACTGCAACCTCACCACTTCACCCCTTCCTTTCCCATTAAGCTTTGCTAGTCTTGATACCCATGGTAATGGGATTGCTGAGTCCTCGTGGCTCACAGATTACTACAACAACAGTTGCAGGTACAGGTTATGCGATGATCTTGACGCGAGAGTGATGTTTGCTTGTTTTGGAGTTCTCCTTCTGCTTCCTCTTTGATTAGGGGATAGGTTCTAGGTCGGCAGCCTGGGCTAGCAGGGAGGATGTCGTTTGAGCTTCTGTTTGTGTTTCATCCGTAGTCGGATGTTGATCTTATGTATGATGATGTTGTATTCGTGTGGCATTGTATGCCTCTTGTATGTATCCCCATCTATTATGTAATGTTGATGTAATGATATCCACCTTGCAAAAGCGTCTTCAAGATGCGCTTCTATCCTTGGTGGGACCTTCGAGTTCCTTTAGGATAGGGTCGCATCTTGGGCGTGACAAGTATCCCGGTTTACAAGACATTTCGACAATGGTAAAACAATACCCGCAAAAGCCGCCCGATGCGCCGACAATCCCGATAGGAGCTGCACATATCTCGTTCTTAGGGCAACACCGGATGAGCAATCCGTACAACTAAAACCAGAGCTCAAGTTTCAGTGAGGGGGCGCTGCAAAGGGCTCTAGTTTGGACCAACACTTAGACAAGCATTGGCCCGGGGGGGCTATAATAAAGATGACCCTTGGGTTAATTACTCCCAAGGGAAAAGTAGGTGGTGGTGAGTCAAATGGTAAAACCAAGGTTGGGCCTTGCTGGAGGAGTTTTATTCAAAGCGAACTGTCGAGGGGGTCCCATAAATCACCCGACCGCGTAAGGAACGCAAAATCCGGGAACATAACACCAGTATGACGGAAACTAGGGCGGCAAGAGCGGAACAAAAAACCAGGCATAAGGCCGAGCCTTCCATCCTTTACCAAATATATAGATGCATTAATAATATAAGAGATATTGTGATATCCCAACATAACCCTGTCCACCATGGAGCAATCTTCAACTTCACCTGCAGCTAGCTATGCTATAAGAGGGGCTGAGCAAAGCGGTAACATAGCCAAGCAATGGTTTGCTAGGAATGGTGTCAAAGGTTAGAGGTCCATGGCAATTTGGGAGGCTTGAAGAACAAGTGATAGGAAGCGCAACATAGCGATAGAACGAAGCAACTAGCATAGCAATGATAGAAGTGAGATCCAGGGTAGTGGTCATCTTGCCTGAAATCCCGCTAGGAAGAAGAACGAGTCCATGAAGAAGATGAAGCCACGAAGACGAACCAAGCGTAGACGAACGAATCCTCACGATCGCAACGAAACGGGAACTATCGAGAAGAAGCACACAACATGGTAAACACACCACACATAGGCAAGACATAATGCACAACAAACATGATGCATGACAAGGCTACATGAAGCTACTCATGGCAAGAGATAATGCAAACAAGAACAACACATCAAAGCAAGTTTAAATGAGGCCGGAAACAACATATAACAATTCCGGAAAGTCCTCATATGCATATTTCGAAATTGGTCCAGAACTGAATAAACCTTAAGTTGAAGTTTTTAAACAGCAATTTAAAGAGCACCAAGATGATCTACACGAAATTCTAGTCAAGTTACATATAAAGTTCATTTAGTTCGGAGCTACGGCCTAGAAGATATGAGCAAAACAAGTTAAACATGGCATTGATGCAAAATGCATACAAACATCAAGCAAACACCTCAAAACAAGGATGCAACATGGTAATATGAAACTACATGCAAAAACAAGCAAGTTTCATATAGAGCACACTCAAAACGGAGCAACGGTTCAACACATACACTTTATACAAGACATAACAACAATCTGTCCAAAATAGCAACTAGGCATCTTGCAAGCATCAAACCAACAAGCTACAGCATCTCAACGTAAGAACAAAAGGCATGGGCATGAAGTACTGATAAAGCATAACAAAACATGAACACTGAGCTATTTCCGGAAACAACTAGAACATGCTCAAAAGGACATGGTAATATTGCAAATAATAACAGTTTCAGACTTATCAGGAAATAACATCAGGTTGCAATGTTTAGAGCTATCAAACAGCATGTTACAGGAAGCTATCATGGCAAACCAAGGCATGGCATGAATCTACTAATTGCATAGAATAAAAGACCCTTACTGACCATGAGCCAAAAAGGATCAGAAGATATGATGGCACCCATGTAAACATGGCAAGTTATATGACAGATTCATACATGGCAGGAACAACAATAAGTAAGCATGTCGGTGAGCTTGAAGCACTCACCACAGAGCAATACATGGCATGGCAAGGCAACCAACAGTAAGAAGACATGTTTATGAAGCTAAGCATGGCAATAGCAAGTTCATAGGGTACATGGATCACTAGAAAAGCACATAGCCAAAACTGAACTTCATGTTAACAGGTTGACAGCAACATTATTTAGCAACTTTGGAGCAAGATTGCAACATGCTACAGCAGGCTATAAATGCAACCAGGGGCATGAATGGATAGAGCATGACATGTAGATCAAAACATCCTTAGTGAACATCTTCAGATTATGCATAGAATAACTAGTAGCAGCAGGTTTACATAGCAACAAAATATAACAGAATCATCCTAGCAAAACAGTAACAGCAAGTACCCTCCTTAACAAGTTTGATGCACTCAGCACACAACTCACAAAAATACATGGATGGCACCACTGGAAAGATGGCATGGCATAGATCAAAACACATATAGAGCTCAACCTCATAGGATGCACACATCAATCATGGCAAAAATGACAAATGAGCATGTTATAACAGTTTCAGCAGATTAACAGCAACATGCACTCTTCCAACAGCATTTCGGGCACCAAGCTGAACTCAAGTGAACATGATGCAATGGAATCAAATGAAGTACTCGTCGAGACGAACAATTTGACATATTACACGCACGAAACGGAGCAGTATGCAGCAATTTATGATGCGATGAACATGGCATGATTATGCAAAATATTTCAGGGACTTAGACGAAAATCACCTCTGGATCTGAGGGTTGACCCGGGCGCGGATGACGAGGACAGCCGGGATTCTCACTGGAGACGACAAGGACGGCGGCTGGAGGGGTAGAAGGGGGGCCGGAGCTGTGGAAGGCCGGATCCGGGCGGGGGTCGCCGGATCCCGTCGGATCTGTGGCCGGAGGCGAGGGGAGGCCGGGGCGGCTTCC